>NC_044509.1:13867365-13882365 GCF_902362185.1 Chanos chanos
CTAGACTGACACTTGTTGCTACTTTTTTTACCACGACGTGTAAAGTCAAGCTGGTGTCAATGTGCACACTGCACGTGTGGCAACGGTTCATGTCACAGACCATTGAGAAAAACAGAGATGTTTCCAGTAAAGGCGCCACCAAGCACCAGGGCCCCCGCTCTCCCTCCACTTCTACCCAGGCCACACAGCTTCCCCAGGGGGGAGAGACGGGCCGAGAGGCCTCCCTTCCGCCATGGGGTGGTCCTGGGGGGCCAAACGACTGGAACGCCCCAGCTGGTACTAGCCTGGTGTATTTGAGTGCATGTTTTTGTGTGTGTGTATCTGTGTGTGTGTGTGTGTATAAAAGTGTGTATGTGTGTGTATACACGTGTTGGCAGGGGGTTTACAGGAAGCAGGCTTCGGAGACCTCGAGAAGGGTGGAATGTTATTGTGATAAAATGTGTAAGACAAACACGCCTCCTGTCCCCTCCCCTGTTATTTCGCTGCTGTTCTTATCATTACCACAATTATTGCTATTGTTCTTAGCAGGGGTAGCTTTTTTTTTTTTTCCCACTGCATATTTTTTGCTTTGGAAACTTCAATTTGCTCTACAGTGGCACAATTACCAAAACCATGACGAAATACAGTCATTTGAAAAGAAATGTCGACTGCCTGGCATCTCAAAATCAGTCATATTCTAACTACCCACACAGAAGAAAAAAAACTCTAGTGGGAGAATATGTTTATGACAGTATCATGATAATATACGTGTGTATATATTTTTAAGGTTTTTTTTGCATGTAGATGTTTATATTTTTATGTTTTGGTGGAATACAGATAGACTCGTTGTGGGCGGGGAAATAATAAATGTTTACGGAGACAGAGATTAATGAATTATGTCCCAATCAAAGTGACATCCCGTGACATCATCATTTTGAACTGCACAAACATTATTTAAGATTTCCAAGATCTGGAATACCACTGGAAACGTTGGGTTTCTGTCAGCCTTGTCTGTTCGCGCTGAAGCGCAATTCACAAACACATTACACAGCCCTCAACTATGCAGTCCAGCAAAAAATACATTTGAAACTCACCAATAGTTACACAGTGAATCCTAAAGTTCACTGAGGGCATTCACACCTACATTGTGTGTCGAATGTGTTGCAGAGACTTTTGGTATGACTATGGACCTCTATAAGGGGAATCCCATATTTTGTGTGAGGGATTTCTAAAAGATGCTGATGTCTGGCCTTTTTTTTTTTTTTTCAGTCGAGGTGATAAAGAGATCTAATTCTGAAGAAAGTTCTAGAAACTACTTTTCCTTTGTTGCCCCGGCATGTAGGCTGGAACTTGTTCCTCCAAAACACTGCCGGCCTAGAAAAGGAGACTGAACTTTCTTCTCTCTCTCTCTCTCTCCCTCTCTCTCTCCCTCTCTCTTTCTCTCTCTCTCTCTCTCTCTCTCTCTCTCTCTACCTCTCCTGTCCCTCTTGTCCCTCCTTCCGCTAGCCCATGTGTTTTTCAGGGAGGAGATGTTAACACACAACGTTATTTTCCAGCCACTCAGCAGGAAATGCATCATCGCTCATTGTGGGAGACATGGCTGCTGTTTTTACAGGAAAGTGCAAAAATAACCCAGAGCCGAAGGTTCCACCGGGGCCGACAGAACATGGCATGAAAAAGCCCCTGTTGTTACAGTTGTAAATTTTTTTTCAACATTAAAGGAACGGCTATCTTCACTAAAGACAAGCGAGCGAGAGAGAGAGAGAGAGAGAGAGAGAGAGAGAGAGAGAGTGTCTATGAGTGACTGTGGAAGTGGTGGAGGTGTGTAACCAAAAGCTAATAAAAGCATGCACAGGTCCACTCTCTCTCTCTCTCTCTCTCTCGCTCTCTCTCTCTTACCTACGATCAAGAGTGGCGAGACCACAGTCATGCTGCCCATATCATCTACATCGGTGTCATGGGAAAGAGAAAACAAAATGCCATCTACAGAGTCGTCTGTCCGAACTAGAGCTATCAGTGTCTGTCTGGCCTTTCAGCCTACTCAAACCACCAATCGCTCAGACCATCAGTTCAGTTACATTTCATTACAAAGAGCAAAATCTACGATTCAGACGCTCCACTTCCATACAAAAAGAATATACAATATTTTATCCTAAACAGAGACTGTATTTAATGAATAAGACAATGTGTCATTAAGAAAACAAAGGATTTTCATGTACAGTATGACGTTTGACGATTTTAAATGACTTGTCACGTCTTGATACGCTTTGAAAACTGTTATCCAAGAGGGTTAAACATCTTTAAGTTCTCTCATCATAATCTGGGCAGGAAAAGCATGGACCCAGAGATAATCAATGACCATAATTAATGAGCAGTCGAAAATAGTGCAGAGGAAGTCATCTATCACTGCTCTCTCACTGCACCAGCGTGGCTTTGAAGATAGTTAACTGCCTTAATGCTCAATAGAGACACGGAAACATACAAACAAAGCCACACACACACACACACACACACACACGCTTACTCACAGCTCTATCATCCTGGTACAAGTTCAAAGAAAGGCCTTGAGAAGTGATTGGACGGAGGAAACTGAACTGTCTGTCTGTGTTCTACTTGCCGCTCTACTCTAGAAGTTCTACTTTGCTACTCCCGAGACAAACTGAAAGTGTTTTGGCCGTAGTCCAGAGCAAGTCTTTCAAAATGTTTTCTCCCAAACTTTGTTTCATTGTATCGAGCGCTATACGTCGGAAAGAGAGGCCGTGACCAAACAGCAGGTGTTTGTTTGCGAAGATCATTTTCAAACGAGTGGCTGATTTTGTAAGTGTAAGGACACGCTGTGTTATGAGAAGGTGGACGCAGCTAAACAGGGACAAAGGGATCTTGCACGTATTTGCGGTCCAGATTTTACGCTGTCCCTTTTTTTTTTTTCTCGTCCACCCCCTCCCTGTCTCTTGGTCACCCATCCCCCCCCCCCCCCCCCGCCGCTAAACTGAGTCACAAGATCATGAAGACTTCGACTCCGGTGGCTACGATCAAACGACGGCTCACGAGACAGAGTAAAATAGGCAGCCAAAGAGACAGGGAAACAGTAGTGCCTGTGATATGCTACAAGGAGACAGGCTCGTAAACCATGATAGGTATGAACTTGGTTTTAAAGACAGCTGACATTATCACAAAAACATCCTGCTATTACAGGAACTGAACAGTTACAACTGCTGTCCATTTAATACGTGGGGAAAAGCAGCACAACAAGGAACAAAAGGCATAGATCAAAATAATAATAACAATAATAATAATAACAATAATAATAAAAATGAAATAAATTCCTAAGACACCACACTTCCTCTCTCTCTCTCTTAACAGTGCAGGTATCTGGGCTTCTCTAGGAGGACTGATATTGGTGGCTACTGCGGAAAAAGCTTAGAGGACATGGACACAGGAAAATGAGCGCACGGCTCAGGAATGGAGGAAGTTTGACGTTTTTCCCTATATTCCCCACCTCCTCCTCCACGTCCACCTCCTCCTCCTCTTGCTCCTCCGCAAAGATGGAGGTGTTTGTCTCGTCTCCTGTTATTGTCAAGGTTGCATGGAGCATTTCATGAACTTACAGCGAAGCCCCCCCCCCCCCCCCCACCCACCCAAAAAAAAGAACCTGATGTCTCTCCCTCACCAGTCTAAGTTATAGACTGTTATACTCCTTAAAGGTGCGGTTGTGGGAAACCTCCGTCAAAGAATTTCAAAGCGATGCAGACGGAAAGAAAAGGCACGACTGCTTTCGATGGGTGGGGTTCTTTCACCGCCTTCTTTTACGTAGGCCGCATACTTCTCTCGCTTGCCGCTGACCATAGTTTCTGCACCACTCTCTTTGTTAGGTACCTTGCATTTAGGCGGGGCAAAACAAAGAAATCTTAGATGCCATTCACGAGAACGAGATGATTCAAGAAAGCATGTCTGATTGGCCGTCTGCCATCCGATCTATTCATCTGTCTATCACTACATCTCTCCGAGTTGATGATCTGATATCTCCTCTTTCCCTTGCTTGTCATTCGACTACCCTGATTGCCTGAACTCCCCTATCTGCTTTCCTCATCATCTCCTGTGTGCGCGTCACTCTCGTCCAGTCTCTTTTTTAGCGCTCTGCGGTCCCACCTGCCTCGTTGCTTTATCGTTTTTCTCCTTTTCTAGATTTCTGTGAATAAGTGACCGGTCTTGCCCAATGGTTCCTGCTTCGAGAGCTCTCTGAGACATTTCTAGGTATCAGCAGCAAGCCTTAGTCTCTAACAACTGGTGGCAGACTTTGGCCCATCGTGCTCCAGTTCCAGTAAGTGTTCGGTTGTATAACTTATGAGTCACCTTGACTGACCCCCCCCCCCCCCCCCCCACACACACACACACACACATAGATTCACACATTCACATCATGTGCACAGAGAGGAGAAAGAAAGAGTCGCTTTGGGCCTTAGTGCTTGTGGTGAAGTTCCCCCTTTGACAACATGTGTATCCTTTGTTCATGGATTCTTCAAAGTTTGTACGAATTCATTTGACTTTGCTGATTCATCACATCCAGGACGCACTAAATTGCTTCGTAGCCTCTATATATGTAAATCTATTTATAGCAAGCTTGAACAAGAAGTTTAGGAATGTCTTTGGCACAAATTCTTGTCAATTCAAGATCTTCTTACTACACGTAAAAGCAAACTAGGCACACTTCCAACGAGTCTGACGTGCCTGCATTGTTTTACTCTATCTCTAGCAACCAACCAGCAAAACACAGACTGTCATTTACCATAGTTCTGGTCTGATCTGCTCTAAGCCAGTTTCAGAATAGGCCTACTACAGTAAGACTGTACACTTCAAGTTCAAGTTGAGGTGTTGTTCTGTACTAAACTGTTTGGACAAAACATTTTGACTTGGGCCGGGTTTTGTATTACGTAATATCAAGGCAGTAGTAACACATTAACACAGTAAACTTTGCACCACTTTCCTTTGAATGAGTTGAGTCAGAATAAAGGCTGAATTTTGATTACAGCTCACTTATCATGCTTTATCTGATGCATTTTCTTACACAATGATGGTCCCGTTGCAGTTTTGCTTGATTTGTCAACTTGATTTTTTTTTTCTTTGATTTTTTTCTTTCTTTCTTTCTTTCTTTCTTTCTTTTTTCCTAGCCATGTTTTGCAAGCGACTGATTAAAGATTTCACCTTTAATCATTTTCTTCGCAAACTGGCCCTCTGCAGGTTTTGATAAAAAGCCTTACATACTATAACCAATGGCACACAACCTGTCTCTCTCTCTGTCTGTATGTGTGAGTGAGTGTGTGTGTGTGTATCAGTATATAAGACCATGTCCCTTTAAAATACATTGCACATTGTCTTATGCATATTGCAAACTGCACAGAGCGTAGAGCAGGTATACTTCAAAAGAACCACAAACTCCATCCTCTGTGAGCTATTGCTGCGCTCTTTATTCAAACATTGCGTGTGACTCTTGTTCAAACCAATCAAACTCATCAAGCCCATATACAGCACACTATCGCAGCTCTGTGAGCTGGTCAAATGGTTTAAAAGATGATTGTGGATGTATGTCCAAAGGTAAAGTGATAGAAAGTGAAAGTGCATGTTATTAGTGAATTTCGGAGAGGAGCTGATCATGCTAGCTCTATGCTAATTGACTGTCCATTACAACCAAATGTACGGTTGTGTATTTCTCTGTTTGTTGCAACATAGCTTATGATTAGCCTCTGACATCATCTTGTATCTAGCCAGTGTGTGTCTCTCAGGCTCTAGACCTGTGAGTAAAAACATGTGAGAGATATCGGCAGACAGAGGAGACCTGTTCCAAACTTCAAAGCACGGAGGAGGTGGCGAAGTTCATCTATTGATACCAAGGGTCGTAGTTAAACATTTAAAAAAGACCAGGAAGAGAGTTACAGAAAGAAAGGGGAAAAAAAAAGAGTGAAGAGGAAAATGTCAAACAGTGACCTCAGGAAAATAATACAACCAGAAGAAACACACAGTCAGTTTATGATAAAGAGAGGATGGTGGCATGTACATGCAATATCACATGTACCTTATAATGTCAGCATCTCCTCCATCATTTTTGGGTCAAATTCATGGCCAGGAAAGAATCAACTGACACACTGTAATGGAAACAAAGCTCTCCTGAAACCTAAAGTTCCAATGATAGAAATTACAGTAGGGAGCTCTGATCAACTTCCAAGGCCTCGAGATAAGCTAACTATCTAGAATCTGGTCTGCTAGTATCTTACTATTCCTAGAGCTCAAGTGAGTAATTCACACACACACACACACACACACACACACACACAAACATACACACACACAGACACAGACACACACACACACAATCTCTAACTTATTCCCAGTTTTGCCATCTTGGTACTACTTGTAAAAAAAGAAAGAAAGAAAGAAGGAAAGAAAGAAAGAAAGAAAGAAAGAAAGAAAGAAAGAAAGAAAGAAAGAAAGAAAGAGCAAGGGTCCAAAGAAAAATGGTGAGATGCCATGTTAGGGGATCGAGCTGCAGACGAGTTCAACTGTCATGTTTACTATGCAGCTAACATGCGGTGACTGCCTGTCACATTCTTTGCACTCCAAGGGCCTTTATGCCAATGCCAAATGCAAATATATACTATTCATCTCAATACCTGACAAACTGACACAGGAACTAACTCCTCTAATAGACCTGCTTATCTGAAACCCGCTGTTTTCTGAGGTTCCTGTGGGATCATTTATTGCTGACACTGGTCACATTAGAATGCTGACGGGAGACTGAACGCTTGACGTTAGCAAGAGAGAGGAACAAAGCAAAGACATATAAGTCGAACGAGCTTTAGCATAGTCACATTCTTATTTAGGATCACGGTTTGACCCTTGAGGTCAGTCGAATGACCCTTAGGGGCACTCTCCCCCTAGGGTGGGAGTTTTAGTTTGTTCACTATGACTACACATCTCCCCGAGCACAGTAGAGAGAGACATAGACTCCGTTAAGTACTTCAGTTCAAAAAGATTTATTAATAGGTAAAGGACACTGTGAAAGACTTGGACCTTCTCTAAAGTGTATGAATAGGGAACAAGAAACATTCTCTCTGAAGCTTAATGCGAAAATGGACATAGGTTGTAAAAACCTCAAGTATCTGACAAGCTTTAAGTATCTCAGCAGTGACACAGTGGCTCTTTGCCAAGTGTCCTTCACCAGGGCTGCTTATGTTTCATCAAAGTATGTCAGTCGCTCCCAATACCCCCATCAATGAAGGCATTAGATAGCATTAGATAGCATTGTAAGAAGCTCTAACTCCATTATATTGAAACGCGACACAAATGAGATGTTTCATGAGATATCCGTTCCTTTAAAGACGTCTAAACCATAACCTTTTCGTTACTGTTTAAAACATCCAGCGAGCGTCCGGAATGCTGGCTCTGAAATGTGACAAGGCTGAGATGCAGACAGTGTGTTGTCACGGCTTGAGAAGCCCATGGCAATTCTGTAAGGATACAAGTCTGGCAAGTGCCCGTGTCTCCCCATAATGACAGGTAACGCCGGAAGTATTTTTAGATCGGCATTGGGACGTGGCTCTGACGTTTGTAACGTCCATACCGGACTTTCTGTTTTGATTCGACACTCAGACGTAATTACATGCTTTCGCAAGTCTTCGTGTATCAGGTAGCCCGTCTCAAATGAGCACTTAGGTGCCTCTGCTATGGTAAATACATCTGAAGAGTAAATCAGAAAACCCATCTGATCAGGGTGTAATGAATATGCAAGCTGTGGCTCAGCTGATTCAACCACAAACACGATCTCTGTATTCACAACCAGTCTGATTTGCACGGATTCACTCCTGAGAAATCTGGCCAGAAAACTGTGGTTGACCAAGAAACAGATCCTTTGGATTTGAGATACCTTGTGTTAGTCAGCAGACACCTCTACACCCCACGGAACTTTCAAATGTATCTTTTAAATCAGAAGAAAAAGTGCATTCTTCCTTCTCTCTTTTTATGACTGAATGCGCGTGTTCACGTGGTGAATCAGTGGGTGAAGGCAGGGGTGGGGGTTAGGGGGGTGGGGTGTAAAGGTCAGGCGACTTTTAGTAGTGAACATGACCAGAGTTCATTCACCCCCCCCCCCCTCCCGCCCCCAACTCCCTATGACAACAATAAGCATGAAAGAGCCACAAACGCCTGACTTGACTTGAATTCTGGAGAGAGTAGCAAATGTGACTAACAACACAGATGAAGACAGAAATACCTTGAAATTGTACAGTTACTCGGTCTTACATAACCCCCTCCTCCAGTAAAGACAACATATTAAAGATTCTGAGTTGAGGAGTGTGTGATTTCACTCTGAATATCCTTGCACTTCTGTTTTTTTAAAGCAGTGATAATTTGTTGCCACTATTGCCTCAAAGTATGAAATAAGTAAGTCATCTCCATGATCAGTTTGTTGTGTGGTTTGTGTGAGTGTGTGTGTGTGTGTGTGTGTGTGTGTGTGTGTGTGTGTGTGGTTGGATGTGTTCTCATTGGTTACCCTTCACAGTGTACATTGGTAATTGTCAGTTACTGTATCTTACCTCCAACCTCATGATTAATTACTTGTGTATCTGGATTTCCAAATGCCGTTAACACATAATGACATCATGAAGTTACTACATCAACTAAAACGTTTTTAAAATCTGGAGCACTGTATTCCTTTCATGTGTATGCTTATTCATCTTTAACTCGCTCTTCTTTCCGCGACTGACTCTTGGGAGAGTGTTCAAACAGACAAGATCATCAGCCAGTTCCACTTAAGGTATTAACTATAGCCTCAGTCCTGATCTCGATCTAACCCTAACCCCTCTACATTTATCTAATGCTCTATATCGCTCTCTTGCCCTCGTAATGATTCAAATCTGTTCGTGACCGCTGAAAGCGAGCTAACTTACTGTAGTATGTCAGAGTGCAACCTTAAATAACCTTAGTTTTGAGATTTATGTATTCATTTAGATCTACACCACCATGGGTCCGTCGCTACCTGTTAGACAAGTGCATGTCTTTTTAGAGCGGTCTTTAAAATTCCCTCTCGAAATTTCTTTTCTCTTACATTGAACAGAAAAAGGACATTTTCCACTTTCATCGTCAATGACAGGTTCAAACGAGAGTCATGCTTTTAAGTTTTGCGCCAGATTTCCACCCTTATTGGTATTTAGAAATTCCAAAACAAAAAGCAAATCTTCCGCCCACATGCCACTCTACTTAATAGGATAATCACGTTATCTATCTTCTGTCCTAAAGCTTTAGTCTAAGTTCTCTGTCAAACGGCAATAATTAGTTTGCAGTAAATCAACCAGGTTTGTTAACAAAATGGTGCCATGTGAGCAATGCATCATTCAAAAAAAATATTAGAGAAAAAAAAGTAGTCTTTGGCCTTAATGTTATTTTTGACTGAGGTCATATCCATAACACACCGCTAATGGAAAGTGACACATGTGGTGGGTTATGTGCTTATAGGCGGCCAGACGTGAACTTTTACCTTCCAACCGGCGGAGCTGTTGCTGTCACCCTTGTCCTTAAAGTAAGGCACGCTCTTCACCATCCACTCGTATATCTGCGACAAAGTGAGCCGCTTCTCCGGGGAACTCTCGATCGCCTTGGTGATGAGGTCGGCGTATGACATATTCCCCCAAGCGTTCCGGCGGGACGAGCTGCTCTTCCTCTGAGCAGCGGCCGCGGCAGAGGCCACGGCGGAGTTGGAGCCAACAGGGGAGGAGAGGGAGGGCACCTGTTGCTGGTGCGGCAGCTGGGGACTTGGGAGCTGCTGCTGCTGCAGCTGTTGCTGTTGATGCTGTTGCTGGGTCTGCCGATGTATGCAGTTCTCCTGGCATTGAAAATCATTGCACATGATGAGTGATTTCTCATCTGTGTAATCCTCCGTCTCCTCCAGCAAACTTAAGTTACTGATGAAGTCGGCATTTCCCGGCTCCTGCTTGACGGAGGGTGCTGGTGAAGATGTGTTAGAGCTGGCTGGCTCGCTGAACTCCGGTCGGGGCAACGGCCAGGTACACGAGCGCGGACGGGAAAGAGGTTCAAAATCTGGGTCGATTTCAACCAACTGTTGCTGCGGTGCCTCAGCCATATCAGAGTAGCCAGAGACGTCCCCGCGCTGTCAGAAAATTATGATGTATAGTACAGCTGTCTGCGTTCGCGAACTAATTCTTGTCCATGAGTTCAAAGCTTATTAAATGTATTTCCGCATCATGTGTCAATACTTGGGTTAATAACGCGGCGCCTAGTAGTATCTCCTCTAAATAAAGTTACTATAACCCCTTGTAAGATGGTTCGGCGAGTAACAATTCAGCCGTCTCCAGTTCGTACCATGTCTCACAGGTTTTTGGTGAACTGACTCATGACTATCACTACGAGCCTTCGCTGTTGCGTATCCAGGGCTACTTACAGTCAGTAGGATACACCCACACATTGAACGACAACTCGGATCCACCAATGGCATCTTTGTATCAAAAAGGTAAACAGGACTTGAGTTTGCATAACTTGCTCAGTTCTACGTTTTCTTCCCCCAGTGGAAATGAGACAGCGAACGAATTTCGTGAATAACACATAGATTTCTCGTAACTTGAAATGTACAATTCTGACCGTGTTTGCTTCAGTCGTAAAGTATTGGTTAAGTGAAAGAACCAGGCTTTATGTGGTTCAACCGGCTGAAGACTGAGAGAAGCGACAAGAGTTATTAGAGTGAATGATCTGCATCACAGGGAAGTCGCGTTAAGGCGGTTGTTGTAGAGATCAATGGTTGATATCTGTGAGGCTTTTGAGGTTTCGCTCAATCGAACGATCATTAATTACTAATACTATAAACTGCATAAACTACAATAGTAATGTGGTCTTGAGACAGAACAGTATGTATGATTGCAAGTCGCTTTTTGCGTATCTGAACATAAAGAAAATCTTGAGGTGACCACCGGTCCACTTCAGTGATACACCAGTCATAGTCTTTTACTAGTGAAGTTTTTACTGATGCCACCACCTATTTTTTTTTAAAAAAGGAAAATAATCTTCTTGACATATAGACTCCCAAAAGCTAATGAACTACGTTTCGTACCACATCAAAAGTGTATTCACTACTGTTTGTGTTCATATTTTTCAGCAGAGTGATGGAAATACCACCATGCTTAAAATGATATTATCCCGAAGCAGAGACAATATGGAATCTTTCTTATTCTCGAGTGCCTTCCCTATCCATGACCGGTACTGGAATGATAAGAATGTGATGAGAATGGTGCAGAAGTTCCTCTAGAATCTCTAAGGAATATTAAGTATCATGACAGCAACAAGGCGCGAGCGCGACAATGAACAAAATGCGGACCTTGTAACTACAAACCTTTTTTTAAGCGGAAAGCTATGACCGAAATACCGTACATGGTTAAATATTTAAACAAAATTAGTCAATCAATACTAAAGAAATAATAACGGTCTCTGGTAACAGGTGAGGAAAAGTGCGTTCATATCTTTATCAGAAACCTTAAATTTAAACTGGGTCCACGAAGTAAGATTTTCCCTTCCACCTGTGCCCACTAGAGGGTACTATCTGCTTTAAAAAAAATAATCTCATAATACTAAGGCGCTAGGTTCCACTAGAAATATTTGATATTGATATTGACTCCCCTTGATAAAACACTCACAGCCCATAGACTCAAATCCCGTCCCAAATCTGGCGATTTCTTTTCATGGTTCAGTGTAGATCGTTGTTCAAAATAAAATATTTTCTCAATATAAAAGTCTCCATAGCTATGACAGTGGGTATTAAAATTTAATGTAAGGTTTTCCCTCCACGTAGACCATGCTAAAAAAAAAAAATCAGCTTAAGAAAGAGGCACAGGCACACTGTTAGCAAGCGCTGCCCAAAGAAGTCAAATCTTCGTCTTAGAATTTTTAAAAAAATACATTTTTGAAAGTCTATTCTGGAGTTCTATTTGGGATTTCAAGAACATCTTTGAGGGTTTTCTGCGTGTGTGTACACGCGCGCAGGACAAACAAACAGGCTAACAAACAAATAAATATTGATTCACAGTTTATCCTGCGTGCATTGCGGGTTCAGTGCAATTACCGCTTCATACCCCTTCACCATACAACCCGTTTAAGCGTGACGTTGGCTTGAGTCCACTGCGACTCACATGCGCAACGGAAAGGAATTTCGGAAGTGAAAGCATATGGTGAAGCCAGGGACAGAATCTAGGAAAAGTCGAAGTTCATAAAATTCGGAAGCCTTACATTGCTTGTTTAGGCATCATTTTAAAAAATAAAACCCCGAAAATAAATTGACTGGAGGACAGAGATTCACTGACACAGCGAGGTGTATTTAGTCAATTGAAAAAATAGTAAAAACATGTATTTAGAAGATATAATATTCCACCTTGTAGTACAGCTTTACTCTGACTTCAACATCACATTTGATTCGGACATGATACACATGCTGATTATAAATAAGGCAAAAGGTGCAAATGTTTTATTGCGTCCCCCAATGAATACCAACAACAGTAAAATTTTCGAATTGCACCAAAATAGATATCGCTACTTTAATTATACATCTTATATTTTCCAGCAAATGGAGTCCGTCTTATTCCGCCACAAGAAAAATCGTAGCGGTTTTGAGTTGAACACTTTTATTTTGAAAACTGTTGGTGGAGGTACCGGAAGAAAAATCTGTTTGATGTTGCTGCTTACTTCAGTCTTGGACAAATCCCACCCTCGGTTTTCACAATTGGCCATATGAATAAATAGGACCTATAAACTTCACGGTTGCTTATATTTTAAGAAGCTTGCATGAAGCTCTTTAGAAATATATTGAATAAACACAAAGACGTTGGAGTCTTCATGTAGAGGCTTGTCTGACTTTTAAAACAGGCTGCCAGAAGATTTGTGTCCAAAATAAGGTGCAGTGATGAGCTTCTTTAGTTTTGGTCAAAGTGCAGAAATTGATGTAGTTTTGAATGATGCTGAGACGAGAAAAAAAGCGGAGCACAAGACAGAAGATGGAAAAAAGGACAAATATTTTCTATTCTACGATGGTGAGACGGTATCAGGGAAAGTCAACGTTACACTCAAGACTCCAGGGAAAAGACTTGAGCATCAAGGAATAAAAATCGAATTCATTGGACAGATTGGTAAGTGACATGAGTAGGCCCGCTTGTGTGTTGTTACAATGTTCCTACAACGTTACATAATGTTACAATGTTGCGAAAGACAGCGTTACGTGCAATCTATATAGAATATACGATCTTTCAGCGCGCTTTATTGGGCGCTAGGAACAGTTTATCGTATTGTTTGATTATAACCTTGTTCGCATATTTGATCTTTTGTAGAAACTGAATATTTTCTCTTAGTAGTAGCTTACGTTAGTCAGAAATTTAATGCCGCGATGCTTGTCTCGTGACACTTGCGACATCCGTTGAAAAAAGCGGTACAGTGAGTGCCCTTTGGCCTACGCTACGATAGACCGGTTCCTTCAGTCTTAGACTTGAGTTTACACAGGTACGAGGTTTATCACAGGGTGTCATATAAAATGGTGAATGTCCCATTCATTCGTTAAAGCGCAACTAAGGTGACTGACGTAGTGTTACATCAAAGGTGCTACATTAATGTTTCTCTTTTCAAGACATAATAATAAAATAAAAGGACTGTTTGTTGTTTTCTGAGAGCATTTCAAATCAAGTGTGATTGTCTCACCGTGTTTTGTAACCTCACATGTTACTGGCAGAATCAAAGAGAGTATGTTTTGTTGTTACACCCAAGAAATATTTTAAATATTTTGGTGTAAATAATGCTTGCGTCACCCGATGCACAGTCTCCGCAGCACAGTAGTATTCCAAATTGATAGCAACTGCCACTTACTTTTTTCCCTCCATCTCTATATTTGCAGAACTCTATTATGACAGAGGGAATCATCACGAGTTTGTGTCTCTTGTGAAGGACCTCGCTCGGCCGGGTGAGATGACCCAATCGCAGACGTTTGACTTTGAATTCACGCATGTGGAGAAGCCCTACGAGTCATATACCGGCCAGAACGTTAAACTACGGTAGGCACTTCCTCACGCAAAACATCACTATTAGCTTATTGTGCGCGGGCACGCACGCACGTGTGTCTGTGTGCGCAGTCAGAAGTTCGTGCATACACTCGTATGTCCCTTTTTACTTTAATGGTATGTTGGGAGTAGAAAAGAACCCAGATACATTTCAATACTTGTCATATGATGAAAATGAAAGGACCTGAAAATGAAAAGTTTCCCTCTTTCTTTCTTTTTTTTTTTGATTTCTTTATTTCATTTCAAAGATATTTTTTAAGAGCAACAATCAGTCGGAGACTGAACGACATCAGTAAAGAGATGGACATTGTTGTACACACGCTCAGTACATATCCAGAACTGAACTCCTCGATAAAAATGGAGGTCGGAATCGAAGACTGCCTCCATATTGAATTCGAATATAACAAGTCCAAGTAAGTCTCATTCTATGGTATGGATTTCTTTCCCAGTCTCACTTTGAAGTGAAGGTTATTTGATGAAAATAAAAAGTTGTCCGTACACTCAGAGACTCATCATCAAAACAAATTGTCCTTTCTTTCTTTCTTTCTTTCTTTCTTTCTCTCTTACGTTCCCTCTATCTCTCATTCTTGTTTAATTACTTTAAATGTAGGTATCACCTGAAAGATGTGATAGTGGGGAAGATCTACTTCCTGCTGGTGCGGATCAAAATCAAACATATGGAGATTGACATCATTAAACGGGAAACAACCGGGACCGGTCCTAATGTCTACCATGAAAACGACACCATCGCAAAGTATGAGATCATGGATGGAGCTCCTGTCAGAGGTACGGAACAAAGTGTACCCACACAGATTCTGTTGTATCTCAAAAGTGTACCCACACAGATTCTGTTGTACCTCAAAAGTGTACCCACACAGATTCTGTTGTACCTCAAAAGTGTACCCACACAGATTCTGTTGTACCTCATCAG
>NC_044509.1:13884865-13909865 GCF_902362185.1 Chanos chanos
TCTGTCAAAAAGCTTATGAAACTATAACTACATGCTGCTAGTAGTGACGTAATTTCATAACCCAGCAGGAGATGTCAGAGTGTATGTGGTTCATGTTTGCTTTTATGAGTTGTGGCTCGACCATAATTTCTCTTAAGAGTACTGGAGCTGTAAATGTCTTTAACTGTTGTGAGTACTGCTCTTCATATTCCCTCGTCTCGAAGGGCATTTTATATTTTACCCCAAAATAGCATTATAAAATGTTAATAGAGTATCTGACATGTTAGAACACTTATTTCTATCTAGTACTTCCATTTGCTTCCAGAGAAAATGATTTATACATCTGCGGTTAGAGCGGCTATATGCTGTATGTATGTGTTTTGTACTACAGCTCGTTGAAAGACTATTACATTTCACCGTTAAAACATATGATACAATTCTGTGTCTTTGTTTCTGACCAGAAAATGACATCGAGTATTTTGCAGTGAGAAATCTTGTTTTCAGAGTAGGGGATTTGTGACAGTCTTCAAGAACTCACTCAAAACGGACTTGCTTTGTGCTTAATGTAGTTTAGCTATTACCATCACTGTGGTTGATGGGAAAGTTTGATTTTAAGACACAGTTTTTGGCTAACCTGGCTATGGTGAGTTAAAGGACCTAACACACATATATACACAAATCCAGCTGAACTGACAGTGACTTGTCTCCTTGTTCTAAAGTAACACAATCACATGGATACTTCAGCTCTCCATAACTTGGTTTTCCAGTTACTTTTGTCTTATCTGTTTATTGCTATGTACATGCTCTGAATAATCACTGTGTTTCATTTTTAAAAGAGAGAAAGAAAAGCCTCTATCTTTTATATCCAGCTTGCAGTAGGATCATGTTGCCTTTTAACCTATGATGTTTCATTGTGCTAAAATACTGCTTTAAATGACATTAGAGACAGAAAGTTGTATTTCTATATTAATAATATGTATGTGCGGTATATATTTACAGATATGTAAGTATATATGATTTTGAAATAAAGTCTTTAAAAATCGCCAATAGTGAAGTTCAAGGTACTAAATGATATATGAAAGGGAATTTTAAAAACTCATTAAATGAGGTCAAATGTAATTTCAGCCACAAAATTCTAATACAGAATGCAGAGTATGTTGCACACTATTTACATATTCCTTTTCAGTGGTTGTATTTTGTGCTTTGTATTTTTAGTTTGTTTTATAATCTAATTTCTCTGATTAAAATAATCATCTTAATCCATTTCTTTCAAAGACTCACCTTTTTTTTCTGGATTACTGGTTTTATTTCAGTCTTGGTGTTAACACTGGCCACGTCATGCTAATGGAAAAGCATCTCTGTTTGAGGGGAAAGCCAAATGTGTGTGTGTGTGTGTGTGTGTGTGTGTGTGTGTGTATGTGTGTGAACATGAAAGGGGACTGTGAATATGTGCCAATTCTTAGTGGTCTCTTTTCATTCATGTCTTTGAAACAATATAAGTGTGATCACATTTAGCATATTATTACAGCAAAATATTGATCAGATTATTGATCTATGTACAGTTTCTGTGATAGTGCTTAGTAGTTGTTAGTTATCTTTTCAGTTGGTAGGGTTATTAAACCATTTTGTTCCCCTCTCTTTAGCTAAGTCAGTCTGTATCCACTGTCCTGTCACTGTGCACTTATGCCAGCTAATGTGTTGCTTGTTGGATTTGTTGCTCTAATGGGATTTATTGTGGCAAGTTCCATTTTGTAGGCTATATCTACATGATTTATTGAAAGTCAGTCCCTTCTATAAAGCATAACTCATGAACATTAGGAATGGATCATCAGTCATTAAAAAGACATCACCAGTAGTATGGCTATGGTGATGGTCCTGCGGTATATCGTGATATCCACTAGGGTGCAGACTTGCTATCATATCGTCTCAGCGAGCATGTCTACTGATTTCACTCGAATGTACTGTAGGTGGGACGTTTTAGCAATAACATAATGACCCAAATATGCTAATACTAATTCATAAAAAAATATATTCAAACTCACTGTCTAACTTTAATGATAGAATATGACAAGCAGTAAAGTATCGACTTATTCTCAATTTATATATAGATATATATAGATATATATTTGCAGTCAAATTCTGTATTACCGAGGGGCTTCTATGCCAAGTATCTCAGCTGAAGTCCCATTTACCCTCGGCACATAAAGACAGACATTCCAGCAGATGATTTTTAAAAGGCTTTCTAAAGTATCTGTGGTTGCACTGTGGTTTTCAGCGGATATTGATATTGATTGGCAAATGGTGCTGACTGATGGATTTTTCAGCTGGAGAAACGAAGCAGTGAGAAGCCCGGCCTTGTTCGGTATCGATTGTGCTCAAGCTAAACTCTTCTCGTCTACTGGGTCTGCAGAATTTAAACCAATGCGCTCAGAGAACGTGAGAAACCGAAACTTCTTTGATTTATTTGGCCGCGTGAGAGGTAACACTGAGCAGTGGGCATGTCCGATAGCCCTTGCACATAACAAACTGGGCTATATAACAGCTGCATTTTAGAAATTCATTAATAGATTTTTTCTGTGAGCTTTACCAAATTCTTAGTATGCCAAATTTGTGCCGAAACACGGCCTGGACGAGGTGAAGCAAGAGGCCAGTCTCCCGTCTTTCAGTTACAACTATGGCAACCATGACAAGTGCAATACTACGCTGTGCAGCTCGGGTTGTCATGGCAACGAGGGCCTTGCGTCATTCTGTTCTTTTTTGACTATGTTCTGAAGGGGTACAGCAGAATGGGGGGTGGGAGCGCATTTAAGAAAAACCAGGTCATTGCCAGACTTAGCCACAGATCATTATAATGAGCATGCTCAGTAAGCTTACCAATTTAAACATCTGGAGAAAAAAATGAAGCAAGAATTTGTCGTTAATGTGGGCACAGACAGAGATCACCTATAGCCCAGCCTGAATTATTATCACAGTATTTATTCTTAAAAAACCGTCTCTTTTACATAAAGACCGAATGCAGCAATGCAAGACTTAATGCAAGAAATCATCAAATATCGTATGTCCCTAACTTATGTGAAATGTTACCGGTATGCAACACTTTAACAGGTAGACTAAATTCTCTTAAGAGATGATGTCATTTCTAGCTTTGAACTTGGCACAAAGATCCTCCCCCACTACACCTATTCAAAGCTCTTCTGAGTATAGTGGTTGTCTGCTCTGAACCATTCACATAATCCTTTTATTGTCATAGTGGGAACACGATTTGAAACAGCAGGACACTCTGTGTGTGTGTGTGTGTGTGTGTGTGTGTGTGTGTATACACAGAGAACCGTATATATTCTGTGCGTACATATATATATATATATATATATATATATATATATATATATGTGTGTGTGTGTGTGTGTGTGTGTGTGTGTGTGTGTATGTGTGCACAGAACCGCACACAAATAGCCTACTGCCCTATGTCAAGTAGCTATACACAGAAAGAGCTTTGTGTGCCAAGAACATCCTGTAAGATCTAAAGACTAAGAAGTAAAGAAGCACGTGGTAAAATTACTCTCGCCATCTGCATGTAAGCAGTCGTTTGAACATGTACAAAAAAGGACAGAAAAAAATGTGCAAAAAAGGTGTTTCTATATGTACTACATTCAAACCTGAAAGAGTTACACGTGCCGGCTTCAGTACTGTATACACGGCGTTGTGGTGAGCCCTTTAAAAGGATTTTCATGTGCATCACAGATTAAACCCGGCCAAGGATTAGGAACACTGGCTAGGTTCTGGCTATGAATCAGGGAAACAGTGGCATAACATGGAGACCGGGCGGGGGGTGCGGTGACGTCAAAGATGAGGACACTGCTCAGCGAGCGATCTAGCCAAGCAGGTGCTGCCATTTTTATTCCCGATTTTCATGCATCTGAATCCAGGCAGTGCATCAGTCCCGAAGGCCCTGTATTGCACGGATAAATATGCACAGTTCCCACCCTACTTCATGCTAATTACTTCGTCGCAGCATTCAGAGGGGGAGCGGGTATCCAAATTTAAAGAGCCCCAGCTGGCAGAGAGTGGCACGGGCAGAACAAGGTGTGAATAGACCCTGCCTTGAGCCTGCTTCGACCCCTTTCCTCTCAGGCTTCCTTCATGAATATTGAGAGACTTTTATCCCGTGTAAGACTGGACAGGGGGACAGAAGAAGGAGGCGTGGACAAAGCGAGCGGGTAAGATGGATAAGGATGAGGGGGAGGGGCGCCAAGAGATGATTCTGTTAGTTGCTGTAGCGATGCGCAGTCTCGGTAAGTAGGGCTGCTCGCTGTATTGACTGGAAAACAAAAGTAGTCGAGGTTGCGGTGTGAGCAAAGACAAGGAGCCGTGGAATAGAGGGGGATAGCGCTGTGGGTTTGGCTAGTAAGAACAGCACTGCCATTGTGATCTCTCGTTCACTGTCCCTGCAACCGCTGTCTCCTGTGTGAGGGGGGGAATGACTGTTGACTGCTGTCGTTTCATCGTTTTTGGGAATTGCAGATGAAGGTGGCGTAGCGCTGTCTTGCTCTGCCTAGGAGGGGCTCTCCCTGACAAGCTTCACAACGGGAAGTACATTCACTGCAGGTAATTTATTCCTTTCTTTTCATCCACCCATTGTTTATTTCTGTATGGCGGTAAAGCCTGATTTCTTTACACCCTTCATCCTTGCTCTGCCCATGCATTATTATTATTATTATCATTATTATTTATTATTGTTATTATTATTATTATTATTATTATTATTATTATTAATAATAATAATAATAATTCTGTTGTGATGATATCTCTTGGAGTGATCATGATTCTTTGTCATAATAGAATATTCCACAGTAAACAATAAATCAAATGAATGGGAGATTATTTATTAGATATCCCATAAAAATTGACAGAATCCATAATAAATGGGATGTATTTTTTCTCCCCTCATCCATTATTAATATGTGCTGTCATACATTCCGTGGCCACTAAGTCACGGCTACTTCAATGACACTAACACATGTAAATACGGTTGTGTTTAGCAAGAGGGGTCATCCCAGGCTTGTGGCTATTAACAGCTGTTGTGTTGTGATATCTGTAAAATAATTCAATTATAATAGCTCTTCTGTTGATATGGTATTTCTAAATTAGACACGAGAAGGTAATTTTAGAGTTCAGACAGAGAGTGTGTGTGTGTGTACAGTGACACTGTGATGATTTTTTTCCTCTGTCATTTGTTCTAGAACAGACACAGCTACTGTACATAGTTAGAGCCTAGCCAGGCGCCATCTTTCTTTTTTCCATCTGTGTGAAACAGGGGCAGCTATTTGTTACCATTGCATTACATGACCTCTGTTGTGATGCTCTGGTTATTGGCTCTTTTGTTCCGGTACTTTCCTGGTTAGATTTTCCCTTCTTACAGGGAACCTGTATGGGACCACAAATCTGGGTCTAGGTGAAGGTCAAATTTTTCCTTTTACAAGCCATCATCATATGTCACTCAGGCACAACCACACACACACACACACACACACACACACACACAAGCACACACTCACACACACCAAATGAGAGAAATAAATTGCTAATAAGGCTTATCTGACACTTTGCTGAGTAATGTAACATCAAGGTAAAAGCTCGTACAAGCTTGTTTCAAATTCAGCTTTATGTAAATCTCTTCCTGCTCATAGAAAGATCATTTTACATCACGCAATGCAATTCATTCATGAAATCAGTCTGAATGGAACCAAGCCTGTCCTTTCCGAATAGCTTAAATAAATCAACCTCTGAAAAAACAACTCACAACCTTTCAGCATTCAGGCAGTATTAACAGTCTGGAATCTTACATTCGGCCTCCACGTACACTGTCATTTTGTACTTGTTCTTCTCTTTCTATTGATAAAATGATGTTGTTTCATTTGGGGATGTTATTGGCCTTTACAAACAACTGAGATTGTTGGGTGAGGTTCAAACTTCGGCGTAATCGGGAATGGATCGAATAGTCCTACCTTCCTTTGTCTTCCTTTGCTCTGTTTCAAATGGCCGTTTAGTTAAGGCGGGATAATCACTCTTCTCCAGCGTCTGCCCCCGAGCCCCAGAGTTCATCAGTGAAATCCCACCAGCCTTGTTTGAATTAAACTGTGCCGTTTGAGACATCAGGTTGACTTGGAAACAACACAAGTCCTTGTTCATTGTCCATTTCAGACAAAAAGGTGGAAGATGATAGAGTTGAGAACCGTGAAGCATGCTCAGTAATTGACTTTTTTTTTTTTGCCTTACATCGTAGAATGCTTAGTTTAAAGTAGATGAATGTTAACGAAACTACCAGAGCGTCAAAATCAAATTGAGGTTGGTCTCCTTTGCAATATCTGACAGCAAATTCAAAACCTTTCACAAAACGTTACCAAAAAATGCAGCTGAATATGCCGAATACCCCTTTTCTAGATTCGAAATATGTAGAGAGACAGAAAATCATTGGCTTTTTAAGTAGGCATTTCTGAGTAAGAGCTGCTTAAAATTTCACGATTGACCCAGAGGGAACGGTTTCATAGGAGGGGTATTCCAACAAGGCCTATTCTCACTTTATAATGGTGTTTTATATATGACTCAGGAGTTTATTGTCATATGCACAGCAAAACGGACAGTTACACTGTGCAGTGAAAGTCTTACTTTGCTAATCCTCCATTACCAAAAAAGAGAAACATTAATATAACAAATTCTTTATAAAAAAAAAAAAAACATGAGAGGTAGGACCTGTAATAAGTAAACTTAGTTATTAGAGCTACATGTGCTGTATTGTGCAAAGGGCAGAGAAGAGCGGTCATAAAGTGCACTGTGCATTATTGCAAATAACGAATAAATAACGGTAGAAAGACAGCAGCAATAAATGTGTGTGTGTGGGTGTGTGTGTGTAGAGATGTAGAGCTGAGTAGGGTACAGTAATTAATGTGTGTGTGTGTCAGCCAGAGATCAACCAGTTCAGAGTGTCAGCTGGGTCATCTGGGTATAAAAATACATTATTTGGGGGTCTTAGTTTCTGGGTCTCTTTCCCCGCCTTTCTGTGCTGAAGGGGAAAGTTCTTACTGACCTCCTCAGTGTCTTCTCCTCCTCAGGGTTGCTCTCTTTGTGCTGAGCCGTGAGTGGGCAGGATGGAGGCCCCGCTGGTGTGTTTGGACGAGGAGTTTGAGGACCTGAAGCCGTGCAGAGTGGAGGACTCGGAACCCGCTCCGCGTCGGCCCTACGGCACGGTTCCCCTGGCCACCCTGGGCCGAGAGGACTTCTCAGAGCTGGAGAACTTCTCAGAGATGATGAGCTTCAAGTCCATGGAGGATCTGGTGAACGAGTTTGACGAGAAGCTGAACGTTTGCTTCCACAACTACAACACCAAAACGGAAGGTCTGGCCCCCGTCCGCGATCAGTCTCACGCCGAGGAAGACGAGGAGAGGCTGCAGGATGAAGAGTGAGTGGTGGTCATCCACAGTGTTAACAAATGCAGATTTAGACGTTTACAGCAGCTGGAGTTGCAGGGAAGGCGAGTTTAATAGGAAGGACTGCTTAAGGAATATTAAAACCTACTCAAGCATGCCAGTCCTTTTTTAATAGGTCTGAGAATGAAGTTCACAGCTGTCTGGTTAAAGTGTGAAGGAAAGACGTGAGTCATCACAAAATCCAAAAACATGAAAGAGTTAAAACACAGATAAGACCTTCTGACTGTGTGAACCATTATACCACATCATAAATTACGACGGTTGCCATCCCTTCAAGATAATTAGTAAGATAGTGGTTTTTAATGAAACCAATGTCATGCTCTCAAATGTGTTACACTTAGACAGAAAAAAATCACACCATGTACTGTGAATGCAAGACCATGGACAATACATAAACACCATGACTATAGTTAATTGATTAAAATCTGCACTAAGTGTTACTAATTAATTGGATTTGCTCAAACACACTATATCAAAAGAATTATGCTGGTACATTTATATATTTTTGGTATATCCTTATTAATGACGATGACAAACAAAAGATGGACCTTGCGGTGCACAGTGCATTACTCTTACTTTCTGATAAATCAAAATTAACTCTGTCACCGTGGCAACGTCCGGTGAGCTGACAGTTGGCAGAGGACATTTTGTAATCGTGCTGATACGTATGGCCAGCTGTTCTGTCGCAAACGTGATGCATCTCAGGAAGAAAAAAAAAATGTCGATCTGATGATGCAGGCAGCAAATTTTAGTCCATTATCCCCGTAACTCCAGTCTGGAACCATGCTTGGTTATAAATTATTCAGCATTTTTTTGTATGCTTCAGTTAGTATGTTTTTCCAGGCCTGCTAGGAACGGTCGTGTTTTAAATCTGACACTCGATCCGAGGCGTAAACAAACCTTTTCTAATTTTGGAAATCAAATGGATTTTATTCTAAATTTAGAGTATTTGTGTGCAGATGCCCTTGGGTGTTCTATTGATCTATCTTTTGTGAAGTCAGACCGTGATACACGGTTAAAAATATCGTTTTTGTTTTCTGACTGACTCATAAATATGCCCCAAATAACTGAGTAACTGTACTGAAAAAGCAGCTATTGCAGTGTGGCGTGGAATTTATACAGAAAGCTCTAACACATTCCCACGCACAATTCAATTTTTTTTAACCTTCAATTTACAGTTTCACATTTAGATATTTTTGGAAAGCAATTTCAGGTATGAGCACTGAAGATTAATTTTGGAATACATTTATTTCTAAATTTGTCTCTTCAGTTTATTCCTGAAGTAAGCTTTAGATTATTAAAGCCTGAAATTGCTTTCCTAAAATGTCTAGATGTGAAACTGTAAACTCAATGTTAAAAAAATAAAAGTTGAATTCGAAACAAGTGAACAATAACTGGAATAAAACTTGTAAAATATGATCGCTGAACTGCTTGGGGTTTTTTTTGCAGAACTGCTCCTGTCGAGACAGTATGGCGTTGTTTTCTTTTTAAAGACCTGCTGCGATTTGTACCGGTTCCCCGTTGTGTCTGTTCTTGGCTCAGCTAACTCAGAAACAGGAGTCTGTCTCTATACCAGACTTAAACCGGAGCTAGAGCCTTATTATGGACAGTGGCTGTAGGGAAGAGTCTGTGAGTCTGTACCAGCTTGTTCCTGTTGCGTTGGTGGGTTGAGGGTTTGTGTGAGCGGACAGTGGCAGCGAATGAGGTCAGGGCTCTTGTGAAGGGCCACTTGTTCCGTTGCTGTCCGCGCAGTGAAACCGGGAAAGAGACGAGAAGCGTGACAAACTGGGGGGAGACAGAAAACAAAGGAAGGTTTTTGTCACTGTGCCTTGGCGCTAAACAAACGTCTAACTGAAATGCACGTTTACCAACAGTAAAAAAAAAAAAAGAGATTAAAACCACATGCTGGTTATCCATACCTGTTATCACTGGCTTATTAGTGTGATTTAGACTTTTCAGATTTAAGGAATGCTTTTTGTCTGTCTGTTTGTTTGTTTATATCATGTGTGTACGCTGAAAAGAATATCAGTTACGACCCTAATAATATTTTGTTTGCTATTTGATTCTCATGTAAAGGCAAAATCATGATGACTTAGACTCTCTGCTCTGTTTTAGTGTATGGGATGCCTTGACTGATAATTACATGCCCTCCTCCATGTCCAGCTGGGATGACGCAACCTCAGAGACCTTAAACGGCAACCTCTCTGACCAGGAGGTAATATTTTCACTCAGAAATCTCTCTGATCAACGCTGCCGTAGTGCTCGGTTTTGCAACGAAGTCTCTTGCAGAATTTTAGAGATGTTCAAATGAGTTCTGAGTTCTTAGATGAGGTCATTCAATGTTAGAACGGAACTGCAGCTGTTACTGAAAGATTTACTCCTGCATCGCTCAGAGCTGTGCATTTATGGCCTGTCCTCTTTAGATCTAGTGGAGTCAACTCCTGCCAAAAACGCAGCCTAAGCTCCTGAGCTCACCCTCCCTGCATTACTCCTGTCCTCCCCTCTCCTCTCTCTCATGCAGTCAGGAACAGAGCCAGACACCAAATATGATCAGTTTAAGTCCAACTCAAAGCGCCAGCCAAGTTAGAAATAACTTACATAGACATAAAGGACCTCTGTAATCAGTAGATTAGTCCTCTACTCACACTGCTTCCTTCGAATACTTAGAAGCTGGTCTCATTTTTGTGTTAACTGTAGAGTTGCTTCAAATGGGGCTGATGTGAGATTTAAGAAGCTTAAAATGGTATAAAATAATCAACAAATAATGACGTATGTCAAATAAATAATTATATGTGACCAACGAACAAACATACAGTGAGAGTTTTTAAAGTAATATACATCATTATAGTAATTTAGCATCAAGACTTGATTTCTGTTTTTGTTTTTTGTTTTTTTTGTTTTTTTTTTTAATTTTACATATTTGACGCGAGAAATTTCATAACAAATAGTAGGTTAGCTAAAAGCCTGGCAGCCCAAGCAATACATCATGTTTACACAGTAATAGTGGTCCCAGGAAAGGATCCGGAGGCACTTACCTCAGCACATTACAAATAAACCTAATGGAATAACATTTGGGTTATTTCTTCATGCAACCCATTCATCAAACTGCACAAGCAACACAGTGCATTAACAGGTCGTCATGACATAGACCAAAACACAGTGACATGATGGCATAGACCAAAAACACAGTGACATGATGGCATAGACCAAAAACACAGTGACATGATGGCATAGACCAAAAACACAGTGGCATGATGACATAGACCAAAACACAGATACTAGCGTTCTTCCTGCCACATATTAAATGGTTCATTTTTGTTCCAGATTCATGAAAAAGAAGAGGAGGAGATGAATGAAAAGAATGAAAACGCCAACTGCCTGAATGAGGAGCCACTCATCACTGCTGATCAGGTCAGCGCAAAGCCAGACCTACCCGAGTGCGAGGTTTCAAGTAGCACTTGTGATGATGTAACGGTAAAAACAGAGGCTTATTTTTGGATGCCTCCAGACTGTGTTTTGTAAGCCACTCTGTAATATCAGGGATTGTGAAACAGTGACGGTTATTCTGAAATGCTGAGGAGAATTTGCTTTAGATTTAGGCTATACAGAGGATGTACTCGTAAGTCTTTCTGTAGAGAGGATGGTCTTACAGCTGGAGGACAGGGGGATTTTGAGGTTTTTTTGTTTGTTTTTTTTTGTCCTTTCTCTCAGGTGATCGAGGAGATTGTTGAAATGATGGAGAATTCTCCAGACCCCGGAGAGACAGAGGAGGAGGAAGAGGAGGAGAACGGAGATGTACCACCGAAGTCAAACACCTCCATTCTGGAGGAAATCCGCATGCTGTCCCAGGCCTCCAACAACAACTGCTCCTTCGAAGGTAAAGAGGCTTTCTCACGCTCCATAAGGTGTCTGGCACCAGGCCCTCAGAAGCTTTCTGACCTGGACAATCTGTTGTTTTTCAAGGCAGTGGAGACTTGACATTTCCTATCACGTTTGACTCGCAAATAAGTATATAGCGTCAATAAGACTGCTGATACATATTGAAAAGAAACAAGTGTGTGTGTGTGTGTGTGTGTGTGTCCACTCCGTGTGCCCATACGCTCACATGCTTTTATTTTCCGCAGGTTTGAATCTCATGCCCAGCTCTGCTCTGCTGGATCTGCTCTGCCGGGTGGAAGCGGCCATCAGGGAATACTCCGAGGAGCTCGTGGCTCAGCTGGCGCGGCGGGACGAGCTGGAGTTCGAGAAGGAGGTGAAGAACACGTTCATCACCGCCCTGATGGAGGTGCAGAACAGGCAGAGGGAGCAGAGGGACGTGAGTAAGCGCCGTCGCAGAGACAAAGGACTCAGCCTGCAGGGAACCACCCGCGCAGACAAACCTGGCACCATGCCCGTGAAGGTGTGTGCGTGTGTGCGCGCGCGTGTGTGTGTGTGTGTGTGTGTGCTGACACGCTGTATTAATGTGGAAGAACGAGGTTCTATGAGGCAGCTGAACGTAGGGTGCTTCCGTGGACCAGAGGCTCTCATATAGATCTCTATAGCTAATGGATCTAGAGTCTATTAGTCTTCAACTGCACTTACCATTTACAGGAAGCAGAGGGAGGAGACATCCCATACCGATGCATCATCGGTCCAGTGTCAATACTCCATCTATGATCCAGTTCATTGTTGGGGGGACAAAATGCATTTACAAATGAATATGTACATTTACATTGACACATTCTTACATACATATGTATTCATGTGTATGGTTTTAATTTGTGCTGTGTATCAGTTAGCCAATGCATAAAATGCCTCTAATAAGACATTTTTGCTTTGATTTTTTGTAACAATGGCATTAATATTTGAATGTTTTCTCAGCGTTTTAGCATGGAAGGTCTCTCAAATATCCTGCAGACGGGGATCAGACAAACATTCGGCAACTCAGGGACAGACAAACAGGTGGGGGGTAGCACATTGAAAAATAATGAATTATTCATTACATCCAATGAACATTTTTCTAGGTTTGGATTTTTGTCTCGCAGTCAAACTGTAGTTTTTAAGTAATGATAAATCCCATTTTTATGCCTCTTTTTTTTCCAAATATAATACAACACTTGATTTGGAAGTTTTACCAGGAATTATTCGTTAGTGTTACCACCTCGCCTGCTTTTTCTCATTGTTTCAACTTCCACTACGATGTACCTAACAATCCAAACTGATTTAAATGAATTTATGTTTTGCGTGTCTATTTGTTATGCAGTACCTAAACACAGTCATCCCCTTTGAGAAGAAGGGAACTCCTCCCTCTGTGGACGACCTTCAGATGCTCACAAAAAGTGAGTCGGGTTCACTTACGATTATTACAAGACCTGTTGACACCATGTGATCTGAACGTTGACTCCAGTGTCGGCATCAATGACACCTGCTTCTTAAAATGTCACTCAAAACGCTTTAACGTTCTATTATATCCCACTCCACAATCCGTCATGCTAAGATTGATGTGTACCTGTGTGTTTTCTGACAGTCCTTTATGCTATGAAGGAAGACAGCGATAAAGTCCCAACACTGTTGACTGACTACATACTGAAAGGTAAAAACCCCCCACATTATTATTATCATTATTATTATTATTATTATTATTATTATTATTATTATTATTATTATTATTATTGTTGTTGTTGTTGTTGTTGTTAGCAGTAGTAGTACTAGTATTAGCCTTAGTATTGTTGTTGTAACAGCGTATCATCTCTGGTGTTTATCGCAGTGCTGTGTCCCACCTAAAAGCTCGTAGCGCCCCCCCCCCTGTATGGGCTGATGACTGTGAAGAAGTGACGACTGGGCTTCCCCACCCCGACAGCCCTGTCTCTCCAGTCAGTACTGCATGAGCTCCCCTCCTCCTTAGCTATGAGGGATCATCACCATCTAATCATTCTACCTAGCTTCTCGAAAATAAACCTTTGCCTTCTTCGCTGATGTCACTGTCCTCCCTGCACATCCATGCATTCACACAAAGGCTAAAAAAAACAAAACAAAAACAAAAACAACAACAACAGCGCCTGGTGCTTTGCATCTTTTTTCTCTACTGTTATGTTACAGTGGGCCAAAAAGCCATATGGAGCACGAAAGGATAGAAGACAATGTTAACCAGTAAACTCTATATCAGGTATTCTCAATAATGCGTTTTTTTTTTTTTTTGTTTGTTTTTTTTTTCAGTTTCTTTTCTATACGGATCAGCCCTCATAACCAGGGCAATTCACTTTTGTCTGTCAATATCACACGAGCAAGGAAGAAACACAGGGACTTAGGGAATCGTGTACGCCTCACGTCTGATCACGTTTGATAATTATCCATTTGAATCAGCTTTCTGCTTTTTGTATTGTGGCGCCATCTCAGCATAATATACATATGTTATAATACAGCATGTTTTAGTATTTTGACATCTATGCCAACGGGAATTTGACCGGTGACTTAGTAACTGGTCATTAACCGGTGTTTCTGTTTTTTTTTTTTTGTTTTTTTTTTTAAATTTATTGATTAATTTATGAATGAAATATATACCGTTCTAGATAGTGTGGTTCATTTAACCATAGCGTTCGTTTGATGATATCATTGATGTTTTCTATTTTATAATTTCTTACCAGAGAGTGAAAACACTGTATTGAATTAACATAACTGTCATTCAAAAAAAAACAAACAAAAACAAAAACAAAAAAAGCTCATATGTACATTTTTCTTTACTGTGGGACATGGAGGACAGCAGAATAATGCTGAGTCAAAGCTCGAATAAATGTTAAACCCTGTGGAGACGAGTCTCTCTGTGTTTGTTTTGTGTTTCTCTTTTCTCGTTCTCCTGTCGTCTTTTGACAGGACACTGCGTTTTTTTTTTTTTCTCTCTCTAACCTTCCATGGTTCCATTTACACACAGTGTTGCTCTTTCCTATTTATTTCTCATTTGCAAAAGCCTGCGAGGCCAACAAACATTTTAACATTCAATTCCAAAAAAAGATAAAAGCATTAAAATTAGATTTCCCACTCATGTCTGCCTTATTTTGCCTTAATATAATGTAGTTTACCTGCGTCTCTGCGGGCCGGTTGCCTGTTTCTTCGTTTTTGTTTTCTTTTTTTTTTGACATTTTCCGAGATGGAGGATAGAATGTGTAATATGATATATGGACGTCGGCAGTGGCACAAATTCTTTCAGCTGTATAGGGAGTTCAGTTTCAGTGCCCTCCATTGAAAAAACTAAATTAAATATTTCACATGCTGTAAGTCAGCAGACACCATGTGCATGATTGATCTGCTTGACTCTGTCCAGTGGTTTTTAGTCTATTCAAACAGGTTTGCCCACGCTAAAATCATCTTACCATGGCTGTGATGAAAAAAAAAAAAAAAAACTGGATCAATTCACCAAGTTCTCCTAACACTTTTAATTAACCTAGGGGATGGGCTGAATAACACTTTCAGGTGGTAATACAGCCCAACACTTTAAGTATCTATGGGTGTAGTACCACACAATTCTTATAGAGGGCAGCAAAATGCAAAATATAAATGGTAGGTCATATTTGTAAGTGTAACCAGTTACCTCATGGCCTTCAGAAAATGAATACTGTCACTTTAAAATGTGATTTCACTGACGATAACACAAATGAATGCAGAAATGAAAGGAACATAAATTTGCACATACAAATTTTTGTACCGTTTTACAGATACACAATAGTTTTAATTTATTTCACTTGAGACAGGATCTCAGTAGACATACAGTAGATGAATACGTTCATAAAATGAATGTGTTATTATCCAATAAAAGTAAGACATAGAAAAATTAAGACATAAAAATTTTTTATAATAAAACCTTGGTTTCTAAGCACTTATCACAGCCAATGTCTTTTAATTAATAAAAAAAAAGATGCTAAAAAGTGGGGTTTTTTTGTCCTGATACAGTGCATACTCCATACACAAAACAAACAAGCAAATAATTCTCATTAATGATGCAAATGAATGTGAGCGGTGCTGACAGCTGTGTAGAGTACATACATTAAGAGAAAACCTGGCTATTTAAATAAATGCGAATACATGGTTCAAGTGCCCATCTTTAAAAATGCAACAAATTAATAAAAACTTGGTGGAGAACAGTTCTAAGTGTGTAAAGAAAAAAAAAAAGTATATGGTGTTGACAGTAACAGTAAAGATGAGAGTCTCTCAACAAACATTCACTTCAAACCGAGATGACGTAGCTTGTGCCTCATAGACAGTGCAGTGAGCTGAGGAGTCAGGTAACACAGAACGCAGCTTTTGAACCAGACAGTTCTGCCTGGTAAGGTGCACGTCTGTTAAAAACTGGCCAGCGATTGAACACGCACGCCGAGACGCGAGTGCAGTGAGACTGAGGCGTCTTTTTCGATCAACCTCAGATGAATTTCAGACCGCAGTAGAAAACATCAGAAAAACCTCTCCAATCATGAGAGAAATAAGATCCTGCATTAGGGAGGGAAGGAGTGAAGGTGAGAGTGAGGGTATGGGTGGGGGAGTGTGGAGAGGCCGGCAATGCAAATGCAAAAGATACTTCTAAAAAAACGAAAAAAAAAAGCCATGTTATGAACGCATAACAATGAGTCACCAAAATTAGCCAATCATGGTTTGTGACTCTAAGATTAGCCAATCATGGTTTGTGACTCTAAGAGCGGCCCTCGGCCTGCAGAGCCATACTAAAAGCCACTTTCTCATTTTATCTTCAGTCTCAAGAGTAGCTTGATGAATACAAGCTTGAGTCTCTGAGGAGATCTTGATCCAGCTCACACTTTTCACACAACTGAACAAAACAGAGACCACCTGCTGTACACTGTATACCGCAAACCAATTGCCAAACTACCTCGTTGTGCTATTTAGACATGACAGAGGTGCTTGGGTCATATCCTAAATACACTGATTTCAGCCCTAAAGTGGAATCCCACTCAAACTGGGCATCTTTGGTTTTATTTCTATACGCTGACTGACATTTCACGATAAATTCATGTTAAGAAACTATACCTTGTGTGATGAAATAAGTCATTAGAATGAACAGGAAATAAATCTCTTATTTACACTCTCAGTTAGAAGAGTATTACTACATCCTCTTGTTAATTCTTACATAGCTACTTAATCACTTGCTGAACATTCAAGCAACTATCCAATCCTATAGCGATTTATTGAATAGAGAGCTAAGGTCTAAGACAGTCTAAAAACTGTACACTATGAATACTTTCTTTTCTTATTTGGCCAAGAAACATTTAAAGGCAAATATATATTCATTGCATGATATGAGAGCTTCCTTACAGTTCTATGTACTCCCTTTTATCACAATTATCATGCAAGAGCTAGAGACCAACACTTGTGCATTCTTAAAAGGAACAACCTGGACTTGTACAATGTGCCGTGGATCTCAAGCAAATGTTTTTTTTTAATGCAAATAAGCATTTCCAAGTGATCGCTACAGCATGTTTAACAAAAATGACATAATCATTAAAACAAAAACAAAGTAAATAGCTTTTTTATTAATTAAAAGTGTTGAATTTAGCAATTCAACAAGCAGGACAAAGCTGTATTGTAATAAACAAAATGCTATGTAAGAAAAACAATACATAGGTTAATAATGAATGTATAAAACAACAAAAATGTAGAACATTATCAAAGCAATATTTATACATGATTTGTATACATAATACCCTATAATTATTATAAAAAACATAAAAAAATGTCAATTTTATTGAAGAAAATTACACCTTTTGATAAATACTCAGCGCTAGGGCACGTCAACCACTGTCTCAAATCCACTTTGTCGAATCTAATGTGAATTCTGTTGGAGTAGCAGTCAGGTCCATACTCTACAATCCCTTTTTAGAGTTGACCTGGTCCACAAATTCCACAGTGGACTCCGTGAAATGGAGGAGCAGACCTGTGCTAGACCAGAGAGCCAGCTTGGTTCTGAGCAGGCACCATAATGGGCACCCCACCCATACGGGAGATGTTGGCGGCCGTCACTCCGGTGGGCAGAGGGGGCGGCCTTGGAGGTTGAGGTTCGATGGTGTCCTCTCTGGGCAGCGAGCCACCGTTAGTGCTGGGGGGTCCAGAATGACCACGAGGGAGGGTCGGGTTGGTGTTGTACCCGGGCAGGATATGCTCGGGGGTGCTGTTGGCGGGGGCCCGTGTACGGTAGCCAGCGGTGCTGCCCGTGGCGGTGATGATGGAGGCGGTGTCTGATGGCGGAGGCCGGGAATGAGAGACGTAGTTGTTTGACATGTGGTTGCGTGGGTGATGGCTGGTGTTGATGGACGACAGCGTGCCGTTTTTCGAGATGATGTCCGAGCTGGTGCCGCTCTTCGCCCAGGACACGCGCTTGGGCGCCTGAGCGTCCTCCCTGTCACATGAATGACACATCAGGTGTTGACATTTCGTTTTCATTTATGTTCATACACACATACACAGACACACACCAATGACAAAATACAGCACATCACACACTTATTTTTTGTACTCCTAAATATATTCCGGAAACCATAAAGTTATGCCTCTCACTTGATCTCATTGGCCAAATCCTCTTCTGATTCTTTCCGTCGAGTCCACAGGAACACTAGGAAGAGGATGATGAGGATGAAGCCCACCACAGCACCCACTGTGGCTCCAGCAATCACTCCAGCATTAGTCGCTAGATGAAAAGATCAAGAGAAGCCTTAGTCCAAACAACCCGCTATGCAAAACGATTGATTGAAGAAGAGGAAAAAAAAAAGAGAGAAACGGGAAGAGAGAGAAAAAGAACCGAAAAAGAGAAAGAGAAACGAAAAACAGAAGTGTTTACTTACAGGTGATGACTTCTAGGTTGATGAAGCATTCCTGTTCTCCGGCGACGTTGGACGACGTGCATACGTATTTGCCCGACATGCCGCTGCTGAGGTTGGTCAGCTTCAGAGTGCCGACTGTCTCATCTGGAAGAACAGAGAGACGAGCCAAGCTGAGACACCAACGTTTCCTTTATCAGCACAGTTACAATCCCCATCTCTGAGTTTGTCCAGCGCTAGTTTAGAGTTAGGCAGAACTCTGAGGGAGCTGTTTATCTCAGGCAGCATTACGGCAACCACGGTTTGAGCTCCATGTACCGAGAGCTGAAGCGCTAAGGTGTTTGCTAATGTGATTTCTCTGTTTCAAACTTTTTCCAATTATGTTGTGAATGAAAAGCATGGGAAAAAGGGGTCCCGTTTGTCGATGGTCATTGACAGTCAATGGCCTTTGCAGTTTCAGATACTGTTGCACTAACAGTGCCTCTCACTGAGAACATTACATCACTTGGTGTTGCTAAGCAGCTTGTAGTGTGAAAAGATGCAGTAGCTGGCATATAATTATCCGACAAAAGCTCATGTTACCCCCCCGCCACATGGCTGCCATGTGGGGACATATTTATGAGAGTTCATGGACAAAGGGGCACATTAGGGTACAAAGGGGCACATTGTGGTACAAAGGGGTACACTGGGGGTACAAAAATGGAGAAAATGTAAAGGTGCGCGGTTTTGAACGACAGATGAATAATTACATACATAATTTAACAAACTCACTGAGCATAGGTGGGAAGAAGACCTCAGAACTTGGGCTGGTCTTTTTCCATTTGTACAAGGGGGCTGGTTTCCCGGCAGCAGAATTGCAGGTGAGCGTGACGTTGCCTTTGAGTACAGGCTTCCCCTTCAGCTTGCAGACAGGCACAGAAGGGGGAACTGAAAGAGTGAACAAGCAACATATGGAAATTTTATTGATACTGATTTGTAATTTTCAATCATATGTTTCAGTCAGCGAATGTAAACCGTGTCTTTACGTTAGTTATTTTTGTGCTTGTGTACGCCATCGAAGTGTATTTGTGAGGATATAGTGTGAATGTAAGTGTAAGTGTCAGTTTGCGAAGACACGTATAAGTAAATGGGGAAACACACCTATGACATTAAGGCTGAGCTGGTCCGAGACAGACGTCGCTCCAGGTACGAGAACCTGACAGACATACGTCCCTGAGTCGGACACCTGTGTGTTGTTGATGAAGAGGGACAGGTTCCTGTTGGGCATGTCATGATAGAAGCGTGCTCGGCCCTGAAACTGAGGGCCGCCTTGACTGATGGAGCCCGACGTGTAGGAGATGATCTGCGGAGAGTTGATAACAAAAAGGTGCAAGTGGCTTAACAAGTATGAAATATATACTAGTACTTACCAAAGCAAATTGCTACGTGTTGGGGCCCAAGTCAAAATAGCTAAACATCATTCATTTGGAAATCAAAAAGAGATCTAAAATTGTTCCCATCCCCATTTCTCTTTTCACCTCTGACAATCTTTCCTGAGAACCAATAAGAATGTAAACCATAGCGTGCCTCATACAAGAGGACAAGGAGCAGTTGGCACTGTGTAATTAGGAAATGCAGCTAGTAGGAGACATAATGTGGAGAGTGTAATATTTACAGCACTGAAACATGCGCAACACAAATAACTCATGAATAACAGGAATCTGTTTAAGCTGAGATGCTAAATATCGACATGTACATATGATCTTGTCTATTGAACATATTTGGACAAATGGACGTCTGCTTTTTATTTCAGTTCTATTAATAAGATGACCAAATTTAAGAAACATTGATGGGAAAATTACACTTTGCAACTTGTTCAATTACGATCAAAAGACAAGGTATTTCGTGGACAGAAAATATTTAAAGCACCCTACTATTTATTAGTTCATAAAATAATAAGCAAAATCAAAACGATCAGTGGATCATTGGGAAATAGTTTGCAGGATCCAGCACTCACTGTAAAAACCAGAACCTTGGTCCAGTTTGGTCTTAACCATATGAGTCTCTATTGGTTTCCAATACCCATAGAAGAATGACCGTTGTATATATATATACATGTGTGTGTGTGTGTGTGTGTGTGTGTGTATGTATATATGTGTGTGTGTGTATATTCGTTCGTTTTTTGAACAACTGAGTCAAAGCATTGTTCTAAATCTAATTGGAATATTGGTTAGGGAAATTAAAACATGCTGCAAATACCAGAAAAAAAACCCTCAAACATTACAGAGTTAAAATTGTTCATTTAGAAACTGGCCACTGACATTTTCTAGAAATGCCTGCATGATGTTATTTCTCATTACTTCCAATGACTGAAGATTTAGGTGCACATGCTTTTTTGTGTGTGTGATTTCTGTTCATTGCTGATGTGTAAATATGTGCAAACCACATTTTTTATCTACTGATAACACAGAAATCAGAATCACATATTCATGCATCCCAATGTGAAGACAGTATCTGATTAAACGTTTCTGTATGTTCTGGGATAATGTGACACATGTCCAGTGTTTTATTCTTGTATAATGCAGCATATCTGATGCTTAGTGGGAAGGGATGACATGCGACATCGGTTGCTGCTAAGTTTAAACAGCTTTGTTTCCGTTTGTTTGGACTGAGATAAAAAAGCATTTGGCGTGGTGTCATCTCCTCTCGTCCTAGTTTCTGAATCAATCGTGACAAAATACGGAAAAGCTTTGTAATGGGAATGCCGAAAAGTACAGTTTCTATAAATATGAAGCCAATTTCATTTTGACATCAAATATATCTCTTGATGTTTATTTCTATAAGTTTTTTCCCAACCCCAAAATAAAAGCTTTGTAGGTTAAACCTGCTTCAAATCATAATCCAAAACATTTTGTGCAGATGGTCAGCTAAGAATAATAACTACAATGAGATTTTCCCCCCCCTACACTCACAAAACTGCACAGACATTATCTAACAGAATTAAAAAAAAAAAAAAAAAAGAGGAGGAAGCAGCGACGAGAAGAGGGGACAGTCACGCGAGCATAACTACTTGCTATGGGATTCACAAACTACAGCCCTAATACTCATGTCACAGATGTTGTATGTTCAGCTCTATCCCGTATTATCTGTATTATCTGGCAGATGCATATATCAACACCAACATTATATGAGAGGGATGTCTACTGCTGCAAAACCTTTGATAATCCAATTGATCTCTTGACCGCGAGACCTAGCAAGCTAAAGAGTAAATGCTAGTCAATAACATACGTGTAGCAGTAAATCAGATATAACAGGAAAAAAACCCAACAACAACAACAGAGGGACTCAGATTTGAGGCTGTTAACTGCTACAGCGAAAAGAGCTGGGTTTACAACTGGGCAGACGGCAGCGCGCATGTAAGGAGAATCGTGCCTGCGGGAAAGAAATGGAAGCAGTTCTAAGAAAATTGACCGATGCAATTTCCATTTGACGGCGGAGGCCATATCTCACATATAGAAACTTAAATTACATGCTCTGCATTAACACATCAAAGAGACACAAGACGCTATACATTATCCAATCAGCAAAATTCTGAGGAAAAAAAAAAGATTTTTACAGCAAGTAACCGGCACATCCTTAGAAAAGAGAAAGAGAAAGGGGGAAAAAAAGATACTTACTATTTGAGATGTGTTGGTCATAAAATTCCACAGCACGGTGTTTTGGTCTATGATACCACTGTACGAGGCCTGAAGGACAACATTTTTCCCCTTGATAACGTCTATGTTTTTATGGGGGATCTGTAACTGTGCTAATTCGCCTGTGGAGACACAAACAGAGAGGCACACAAAGTGAAATGGCCCAGTGAAAATCCAAAAAAACCCCCACCCCATTCCAACATGTACACATACACATGCTCTCTTACACCTTAGTTACTCTTAACATTTCACACCCACCTGTGTGCCTATATCTCATCCTCCTAATCTGGATTATCTGGATTAATTATTTAGAGCTTTAGATATACTTTGGTATCTATGCCTTGTAGGAGTGAATTCTGGTTAAGATACTACACTCTCAGAATTGCTTTCCTATTTTAAAGAAAGCTAAAATTAAACCAAATCTGACAAGCGTAACAATTTGACAGATCTCAAAGAGCTATTCTGAAAAACAAATTCAAAATTACACAGCATGGGATATTTAAAAGAGAATTAATACTGGGACGCCTTAGGATTGTTGTCATTGTTGTCACTAAACCCCTGGAATCACTGTCATTAGAAGACATCACCACATTTCTTACATCTTCATCAGAATCAATTTGAAACGATAATAACACAAGCCAAAAACAAATGCGACCTGACCCTTCGGTACCATCAGTGAAAATATGAAGCCATGGATCCGGTACGCCACACTTACATTCCCCCAGCCGCAGGTAAACCAGCTGGATCCAGCTATCCCTACCCTCCTGAGTCTCCAGTTTGGCAAAAGCTCTGAGCTCAATTTTAGCGTGAAAACAGAAGATCAGAAGACGGTCTCTCCCTCCGTACTTTCCTGATCTCTTAGACGTCATCGGACGCCGGACAGTAACTCAGTTCCTCGAGGCGCAGAGGAAACATGACGGTTTTAGGACTAGAGCTGTCTCGTCGCGCTGGACTTTCGGCTTGCGTTTGAGAGAGAGAGAGAGAGAGAGAGGGATAGGGGAAAGTTTGCTAGGTGCTAGGGAGGGAGACAGAGTGAGAAACTGCAACATTGTTCTGCCTCCAGCAAAAAAAAAAAAAAAAAAACCTCGTGCCATCCCTGTCCTGAATTCTCTGCTGATAAGTCCAAACTCGCTAATCCCTAAACAAGATGGGTGGTTGTCTCTGAGGCCTTTTTCTGATTTATGTAAGGCTCTTTGATTCATGTTAGGCTGATTAAACGTTCAACCTCCTACTCTACAGTGGATGCTGTAATCACTAGAAAAATGCCCCACCAGGAAAAGCTTCTCATTTATATGTAGTGAAATGAACATGTTTTTTTTTGTGTCTCTCTGTGTCTGTGTGTGTGTGTGTGTGTTTTGTGTCCTTTGCTGAGTCTGGCCGTCACATAAAATAAACCCTCCAGTCCAACTGTCTTGTATTATAAATCCAAGCGAAATTGTGTGGCTTTGTTTGTTGAAAATTGGAAATAAATACAGACACTACAATATTCATTAATCTTTTTCATCGAAATGTCTTTATCCCATTTTTCATTTGTAATCACAATACACGATTAAGAGATGTCGAGAGGTTAAGACCGTAAGAGCTTTGACCTTTGACCCCCGTGGGCGTGCTCTGAAATGAGGTGAGAAAACTGAAGAGCGCCACTGAATTTTCTTGGAGTGGTGCTGCTGTGGCTCACTGGCAGCTTTGGCTCGGAGACCGTCTCTATTCTACTGTTATTATCTCAGAGTCAAAATCTTGTCTTTAATCCTGCACTCTAGTCTCTCAATCTGTCCCTCAGGGGCACTCCCACAAACACGTGCACGCTCACACACACACACACACACACACACACACACACACACACACACACACACACAGACACACGCAGTGTACAGCTTTCTAGATAGAACTGCCAATAGAGGCATTTGGAGAGAGCAGATCTTGAGCTCACAGTCTCCAGTCTTACCCCAGGGTAAGAGTCCTTACCTTGAATTAAATTAGCATTTAGGTTAATTACTCAGTCTTTTACTTACACGTTGGAACTTAATGCATCTACGCTCTGGTTTAAGTACACTGAAAACAAAATTACACATCTACTAATGTATTCAAATTGAATGCAAACGTTTAGATTTATTTCTTTCCCTGAGGGTATTATGCAATCTCCTGCAGCAGCAGCACGTCACAAGCGCTTGACTCGACAAGAGTTTAATAAGACAACCATCAATCTTAGGACTCAGACCTCTGGTTTACTCTGGTGACTGGACTGGTTCCTTCACCCCGTTCCTACCCAAACTGGATTATAATTTGATAACTAACAGACATCATTTTAAAAATTCAGAATGAAAAGTGTACACACACAATCACATGGAGACAATCTCAAAAGAATGCACAACAACCTTTCTTAAACACCGCACAAATTTCGAGCTGCTATTGTGATGTCATAATCACCCGAGTATCTTAGAGTTTAAACAGCCCCTTTCGATATTTTAATAGTAGATGTCATAGATGCCAACAAAGAAAAATGTTTCACTATGTTTTATTTTAAAAACTTGTGTCAAACTTGAAGCTATATCACTAGCTGAATTTCAGCATAGCATTTCTTCCTACAATTAGCCTTTTATCCAAAACATCTATTCTTTTTACAGTTAGATGAAAGGTACACTTACAGCACCAGCTGAGAGGAAGATGTGAGAAAATGAATAAGATACAGCAATGCATTTCTTGGTTGTCACCACATGGGGGCACCAGATACCCATATTCAGTCAGTCTGTTTTGCTTTTATTGCATAAGAACACAATTGAACATGCAGTTTAATATGTGAGTTATGTCACAACAATGCTGACACAACAAGGATCCTTTTTGATAAGAAACTCTCATAACATACACAAAAGATAAATTCGGTTTGTGCCATTTGAAATTTCCTATTGGGTATTTCACTGCCCTTCCAGGTCAGCAAGAAAATAAACACCTTACATACTATTGTCACTAAACTATGCACAAGAGACAGAAAGACAGAGAGGGAGAGAGAGAGAGAGAGAGAGAGAAAGAGAGACAGACAGACAGAAAGACAGACAGACAGAGAGAGAGA
>NC_044509.1:13914865-13977365 GCF_902362185.1 Chanos chanos
TGCCACAACATCTAACGACGACCAAGATTGATGGGCACTGTCATATTGACAAACCAGTGCACAGTCTGTGTGCCCTGTGGTCATGTGACACACAACACATGAAATCTGTCTGCGACTCAGACAGCTGGGAGATCAATCTACACAATACTGAAAGGTGGCGACTGAGGGAATCCTCTTAGGACACATTGGATTACCATGATGAGGCTGTCCAGATTACTCGCTGTATTACATGAGTTACAAAATGTGATCATTCATGACATCTAAACCAGCGTTCCTTCAATCTCATTTAGACAAGCGACCTTGATTATCTCCCTTTAGCCCTGGAAACCCTTAATCAAACAGTACACATCTGCTAGGCTCCAGGTGTTAGGACATACAGATGAGGTAAGACACGAATAGCGTACATTAGCAGGTAACACCGGTTAGCACAAGACATAGCTTAGCGGAAAGCTAACGGACATTCTCCTCCTGTATGCTGGCAGTTGGCTGGTAACGTGTGGAGATAGTTCAGAGCTTTCTACATACATTAGTCATACATTAATGTGTGATTTGCAAATTTGGAGAGAAGGGGAAAAAAAAAAAAAAAAAAAGGAAGAGAAAATTCTGAGGAAGGTGTAAAAAGGTGCAAGTCAGAAAATGACAACATTTCATTTACTGATAGACCAATTCAGGGTTGTGTGCGACTGATTGGAATATATTTCATGCTGATTAACAATTCAGATTTATGAGAGTGACCAACACATTAAGATGGAATCCAAACACCTCTATTTACATAGCATAGGTGCACTACCACTGATATATGCATCAGATTACTCTGGGAATTTGGGGGGTGGGGGGTTGATCCACAGCCACTGATAAGCAACCATTTAGTTGTTTCACGTGCACTTGCTGATAGGTGATTATGATAAAGGAACTAGGCAACGCATTGATTAAAACCTTATTACTTTCAAATTAGTCTGATTGAACTTTAGTCATTAGAAACCCTGATTTAAAAAAAAGTAAAATCCAATGGCTAAGATAAGGGAGATGGGACATTGATCTTAGTTTGACATAGCAATTGATTAAAAAAAACCAAACAAATGAAAAAACCCAATTGTATTGACTGGGGTGAAATTTGAAAGAAAAAGTAATACCCCTGGTACTAAAGAGAAGTGACTATCATTTACTGGTGGATTAATTTATTACATATGTACGTCAGTGTAATTTGCAAAGTAAACAAATAGCAAACAAGAAACAAAACAAAGCAATAAACCTGTCAGCTTCCTTGTCAACATTATCACAGGGCACAAGAAAAATTGCTAAGTAAAAAAATGAATAAAAAAATAAACAAAATCCACAACTCAACTCAAAAATGCTTTCAGATGCAGTCTGAAAAAAAAAGAGAGTTGTGCGAGGCCCACAAACTGGCCAAGTGGTTTTACTAACACCAAAATTAGACATGCCACAAGCCAGGCCTTGAATCTTTGGGATGGATTACACTGTGATCTCTGAGGACTTAGCAGTTCCCACACCCTGTCACATCAATTTAGTGATGCTTTTCCGGAAACATCCGGTCAGGATTTGAGAGTGTAATTCCACTGTTAAACTTGTCTTAGCAAGGGCGCGTAGAAGAAAGCGAAAAAAAAAAAAAAAAAAGTGATATGAGGACAGCTATTGGCATGTTAAAAAGAAAAAGAAAAAAAAGAAAAAAAAAAAGGATCAAAAAAACATTCACTGCTTCTCATAGTTTCTCAAGACATCTGACTATGAGGTCAGCCAGGTCTGGTAACATTGTTTTTGGTATTAAAAAAAATTTGTCTTTGGCAAGTTTCAAACTCAGGCTACTGTGCTGTTTGACCCGATAAGACAGAGGGGTCACATGTCTGGAGGATGCAGGCCCCACAGTGTGATCTTTACGCACGTTTTCCTGGAGCCGCTGTCACGGTCTCTCCTTCTCTGAGGTCATGTTCTGACGTTCACGTTTCAACTGCTCCCGACTTTGACGGCGAGCTCAGTCGGTGAACGGGGAAAACGCCAGAAGATGTGAGAAATTCAAAGGAGAACAGTTTAAGCGGACCCCTCGTAAAACGTAAATATACCCTCATAGCCCACATAGTGCGATTGTAGAGTGTTTATGGAAAAACAGCGATTTGCCCTGTGTCGTCCATTTTTAGTCGAAGCCCTCAGGGAAACATTTTCAGCCAAAGATAGACTTATGATCTGGCCATGACAAAAAAAAAAACAAAAGTAAAAAAAAACTTAACAAAACATTTCCTTGAATATATTCATGTTACAATAGCACTGGTGACATTTACACTCTGCAACGGTCCAGAGCAGCAACTCGCAACTGGCAAAATGACTCCCTTATTGTGGACGCAAATGAACTTATTGTTAAAACTTGTTCACAACAAATTGTGACAGCGAGTTTAGGACAGATCCATTCTACACCTCCCTCTGCCTTGAGGGAAGATTGAAAGCGAATCTCACAGCAAACAGACTTCACAGAGCTGGGAAATTACACCTCGGTAAACAGTCAGCGGGGTTCAGCAGGGGAAAAGAAATTTCTACAAAAACAAACAAACAAACAAACAAACAAAACCGTTCATTTGTGCAGTAATACAAACGAGACCTTACAAACAGCTGCCAGTCGGAATATCAGAGACTCTGACCCACCGAGGGATTGGCTAAAGCACCCCCCCCCCCCCACACTGAACAATCTGTGTTAAGAGGGTTTACGTTTCCTACACAGGAACGCTGCTGAGCACACAGGAAGGCGTGAAGAAACAGACATAACACAGATCCCTGCTGCAGCTTGACATCAGTCTCACCCTCTGACTCGCTTTACCACTCATAAGCACATTTCATTTTTCATACAGACAAACAGGCAGTCCATCACTGAGCTTGTCTAGGAATACTGTATGAGAGTGCATTTTCCCGTGCTGTGACGTTATAGAATTTGTATTATGTCTAAGGATCACTGTACGCTCCACGCTGACATCTGCTTCAGCAAGTCTGATTAAATATAGTAAATAATTAAATATAGAAATTGATCTAAGAGGACACTTCATGGAGCTTTGAAGCATGCTCAGGGAAAGCATCTAGGTCAGGAGCACACTCTGCTCATTAGAGGTTACTCTACCACTCTTTTTTTTTTGTTTGTTTGTTTAAAGGAGGCACATAGATCCTTGAGAGTACATGAAAATACCTCAGGAGAGTCATAATTACATGTGTACTTGAAATTGTTTCTTGTTTATTGCCCCCACCCCTCCCAGTGGTAGTAGTAAGTCAGTCTCTGAAACGTTTACAGCAGGTTGGTGCAGTCAGATTTGAAACTATAGTAACAAAGGGGCATAGTGGCAGACAGAGGTTGCTGTGGAATAGAGGGGGTGGACCCTCTGAAGCCCCTGGGCCCCTGAGGACCAGAGCACTGTCCAATCCTGCTTACACGACACCTAGCATGTGGTGGCACTCCAGGTGGCTATGGGAGGACTTCCCGTCACGTTAGCAATGCACGCATGCACACGGGCATGGAACCAAGCGCGCACACACACACACACACACACACACACACACACACACACACACAAGCTCTCTGTCGCAGAAATTCCTTTACACATGAATATGTGTTGAGATGGATTTTATGAATATGTGTTGAGATGGTTTCACTGTGTTAGAAAACAAACCAACAAAACAACACCCCCCCCCCCCAAAAAAAACCCACAACAAGAACAAGAAGAACAACAACAAGAACAAAAACAACAGCATAAACAATAAGGCACCATTTGCTGGCTCCATTACTTTATTTTTGTTCACTTAGTATGTCAACAGGGTCGTAAACAAACAATAACCGTCCATTATCTGCTCAAAGTGATACGAAAGAAAGACATTTCATTCAGTGTATATATATATATATATATATATATATCAGTCTACACTGTGATAAGCGGAGTCAGTACAGAATTAGCCTCCCTCTGAGAGACAGCGAGGAATTAGTACTACAAACACATTACTCGGCTCCAGGCACAGGTCAGTGCTAGAGCAGGTTCCACCATAAAGCCTGGGAAAAAAAAGGACTGGTCCCGCTAACAGCTTAGCATCATTCTATCATAGCAGTCATGTGGGAACACAAACACTTCCCAGCATTCCACATTACTGCTTCCCCTTCAGCCCAGATTATTACGGCGCAAGCTTGTCGTCTTAGAGACTATGACTGTATATACAATGCTGTATTAAAATAATACACGATTAACCGCTGTACTAACATTGTAATATGTGCTTCCTCAGAGCTCCCACAAATGAAAGGATTTCCACTCTCTCTCTCTCTCTCTCTCTCTGTAGTTTGAGATCCACTTGGATCTTCTGTATGTCTTTCTCATCAGCCAAGGAGAGGGATCCTAGTGTACAGACACGGGTCAAAAGTGTTCAAACAGACCGAAAAACGCGACCAATCAGGTGGAGCTTTTTAAATAGAGGGAGGTCACTGGGCTCTTGCTGTACTTTCGCGGTGGAGTCATGCCCAATCCAACCTGGACTCACGGACGCATTTCTCTGCCAGTTCTGGGACTTGCCTCCCCTCCCTAGATGGAAAGGCTTGGGGGGGGGGGGGGGGGGGGGGGGTGACATGTACGTGTGTGTGTGTGTGTGTGGGGAGTTGTTTGGAGTTAGGTTGTGTAAGATGATTAAGAATAGGTGTGATAAGATGGACTGTGCCCAGCCCCCCCCCCTCCCTCCCCCGTCCCCCCTCCCAAACACCCTGCTTCTCCCTGGCTGTACTGCGGCGTGTTGCATTCTCTCTGGCTGGGTGAGATCTTGTATGCAAAGGCGCTAAGCTGCATCTTCTCACCCTAATCCTATCAGTCTTCAAAGCTGTCTTTAAAGGTAAGAAGCTCCAGACGGACAGATTCCAGGCCACAGGAAGTCTCTGATTGACACGAAAATGATGACTCCAAGCTAAAAAGAAAAAAAAAAACCCCCAACAACAACAACAACAAAAAAAGAAAACGAAAAATTCCCCAATACCGGCATCAACCACACTGTCGCTGGAGAAAGACGAAAAGACTTTGTCAACCTTAGTACAACACACTGGTTTCTATGGGATATTAAACCAAAGGAATTACTATGAAACAAGAGTCTCTTTGTGTATACCAGCGGCTCTCCCATTCCTTTAAGAGGATCAGCTTTGTAAGATACATTCAAATGTTTTGAAACAGGGCCCTTGTTTTTCTCTCAATATAAGGAAGATCAGTTGAGGATTGCGAGCATCTAGACGTTAAGCAATGCGTTTTAAGACCCATTCCCACGTAACAGGAGGTTCAGGCAAACCGGATAAAAAGAGTACCTAAAGCTCCATAGCCAGTCACTCTGGACAATGAGCAGAGAGCCCCAGTGTCACGACAACTCTGTTACCTGGCGGGCACAGCAAACTTCTGTATCACTGTGTCTCTTTCCCAGAATCCCGCAGGACAATAGACAATGGAGTTCTGCTCCCTCCCCTCCTTCCCCCCCCAACTCAACAAAAAAAAAAGGGCCCCTTCTCTGTCCTCTACTTTCAACAGTGATCCAGTATCAGGAAGGATGGGTGGGGAACTGTGTGGCTGAGCTACATTTCCCTGTAACTTTGGAGATTAGATTGCAAATGAAGCCAACTGTGACTTAACTAATGTGCTCTCTGCGGAGTCTCATTTTGAGATGTGTCATCTTCAAAGGACTCGTTTTAAAATGAACCTAAGCGCCGAATCCAAACCTTAACGAAAAGCGTACGTCCGTAAAATGCCCAAAATGCTTTGAGTGTGAATGCTCACAAACACTACGATCTAAAAACAGGTTATGAACCTCTCCCCGTCCTGCACATTCTTCACTCTGTTCCAAAACCCACCGCCTTCGTGAACGCAATCAATTGAACCGCGGACATTTTCTTCTCTCTTTTTAGACCTTGCGACACAAATTACTCTTCTGTACCGGCTCTGGTGACCAATTCTTTCCCGGGTTTTGGAAGAACGGCTCCCCGAGATGAGGGTTGAAAAATGTATTTATTTATTTTGCTGGTTTTATCGAGGTGATCAAGACACGGTGAAATTGCCCGGTAGTGGAATGTCGGGCCTTATCTGAGAGAAGCAGGCAGCAGGGAGGGAAGTGGAGTGTCGTGCAGAGGAAAGGCCTGAATTCAGGCTTTTCCTGAAGATAGACAGCCCATGGGATCTACAAGCACCGTTTAACTATTCAATTTACTGGAGGCTTTCTTCCTCCCTCTCTCTCTCCCCCCCTCTCTTTTTCTCTCTGACTATCTCCCTCTCTTTCTCTCCACTCTCCACCCCCACCCCCCCACCCCCCGGTGTGTGTGTGTGTGTGTGTGTATGTTTAAAATTGGGCAATTCAAAGGAAAACATTATTCGGAATAACTGCCACTAAGATCGGTGTGGCTAGCTTTCGCCATGGGTCAGCACCACTTCGGAGAGGAAAAAAAAAAGGGGGCATATTTTGACATCATGCCACCACGGTAAACGTGGCTCTAAGGAGATAGTACCAGCTGAGCTGCATATAGAGATGATTCAAGAGCTAAGACCGGTGGCGGCTCGCCATCAGAATTCATTCTTTATTTGAAAAAAAGAGAGAAAAGGTTGATATGCAAGCGAAATCTTAGCGTGCGGGCCGCGCCTAAACGTGTGCGTAAACAACGCTGTTATGGGAGAAGGGTGTGATGTGACCTCAGCAAATACTTGGTTTGACCACTCATTGTTCCCTTCTTGTTCTGACTCAACTTTTTTTTTTTTTTTGCCATAATCCACAAGTGATTACAATGCGCTAAACCTATTTGTACAGCACTTGAAAGGATAAAGAACAAATATCTAAAATATCACAGCTTTTGTGTCAAACACCAAAGAGAAAAGAGAGGGAGAATTTGTAAAGAGAGGGACTACGTAACAATTCGGTTGTTTTGTTATGCTTTATTTGACGTAAAATGACAGATCCATGACATACCTACAAATATTTGTAACAAGACACCGGTCAAAAAGCACATAGCAATATGATGTTTGTACTATAAAAGTAAAGCTTATATAAAGCAGCCCACAAAGACACTGAAGACAGCTGAATAGGTATTAATTCGTGTAAAATCATCTGTCAGTGTAATTTCTATCAGGAGAGCAGACACAGTTTATCAGTGTTCTTTTCGTTAGGGAGGAGTGAGTACCCCCCCCCCCCCCCCCCCCCCCCGTTTGTTATCGTTCTTTCCTGTCCCTTGTGCCCGTACTGATCCATCGAGTAAACAACGTCTGATGTGTCCTTCCTTTACTGTTACAGTTTTGGACGGGCGCTTCAAAAATCGCTAAAGACGCAAATACATTTACAAAAAGAAAACTGTAAAACCGTGGCCTTTTAAAACAGTTAAGAAAATGTTTTTAAGAAAAGCCACACGCTCTTAAGATGGAGTGCCTCGTTTACTTTTTGTACAGGCTTAATGTCTTTGGTATGTTTTTTATAAAGAAGCGACCATTAGCTCACAGTTTGTGCGGAGGGCTTACACGTATGTATATACGTCACTCTTTCAGGCCGTGTCATTAGGGCTTTAGTTTATGTGCTGTGCTGTCACTGTCCCTGTGAAATAATGCATGTGCACCACCCCCCCTCCACATATAAAGGTCATATATCTGTATGAGTAGTTGTCCTCACACAGCCTGTCTGTTTGAAAACACAACTATACGCCATTGCAACTGTGCTGTGACAACACCATTAAGAGACCAACTTCCATTTGCTTAACGAGGAGTTCTAAATATATAATTGATATAGATGCCACAAAATCAAACATCAGCCTCCTCGACTGAGGAATGGTGAGGTCATGTTGACCCGTAGAACTGAACCTTTTGAGATCTGGTTGTGTTTGTCTTGTATGTTTCAAATCTTTTGATGGAAACTTTGATGGGTGAGATGAGTGATAATGATGATGACGCCTTGTGCTTTTCTGATGTATGTATTCTCCCAGGGCCTCGTCTTCATTCCTGCGGGAAAAGTTCCCTGCCTTTCATCATCATCTTCATCTTCATCTTCCCAGTCTCTAACAAACAAGCCATGCTTGAACTGAGACTGTTACATAACATAACACACCCTAAAACCTCTGACAGACAAAAAAAACCAAAAAAAACCTCCATGTCATTAACACCCAAATGAAACTGATGTTTAATAAAACAGTTCAGTTTCATAATGAAAATATGAGGCCAACTGAAAAAGCTCAGTGGTGAATTCAAGCACCTCATTTGTCACAAGAGGTTGTGAAATCATCCAGAAACCCAAAGTCCTCTGGGCCCAGAGCGGGCCAGGCATAAACGTGAAGCGATCGCTACAACTTGTGCACAACATTTGGGTAAAAAAAAAGAAAAGAAAAGAAAAACCCGTACTTATTATTCCTGATCGGGAACAAACGTGAACGGACAGGCGAGGACGAGATTGTGAACCTGGGGGCTGCACTGAAATGAGTGAAGTAAGCAAGTTCCTCGCGTAGCGTTCAGCCATTAATAAATCATGCTTCAGATGTTCATTTTTTCTTTTTTTTTTTCAGAAGTGCTCAGCCAGTCATGTCAATTGGGTGGCAAGAGATTTTGTTTAATTCCAACACTAGAAAAAGAAAACACACACACACACACACACACACACAGAGACACACACACACACACACACACACACACACACACACAGAAGGGACTTGGCTGGCCCTTGATGGGCCCCTGACTTATCACCTTCGAGCAGGTTTCACTTGTGGGGTGTGCTGCTCACATTCCTGGAACTATCACAAGCTGCTCGACTTCAAACGCAAATTGAAGGGAGGAAAAAAAAAAGAAAGAAATCTAAGGTAATTTATTCACCAGCTCATATTAAATGGAATTCTGCAGGTATTGGTCCCGTGGCTAAGACAGCGACGCGCACTATTTCAAAAAGAGCTATCAATTCCCGGCTCTGGTCTAATGAGTAAAAAATAATGTCCTTTGGCAGGCACAATCTCCAAGCTTATAAGTGATTGTGAGCTTCGGTCTATGCGTATTTGAAATCCTTTGACTTAAAGTCTTACAGCGTGTTACATGCCTTTAACGCAGTGAATAATATATTCAAAGTCACCTCTAAAAAAAACATATACGCTGGATTCCTGGAGTTCAGTCAGCACACAGGAATAGGCTGATCCAACCAGTCTGTTTAGTTAACTTTTTTCAGTTGCTTTGATACATGTATTCAGATGGTACTGTTGCCCATATGAACTGCAGAATTTATGATTATGCAGGATTTTACAAAGTGTCACAAAATGATTATTTTCCCATCAATGTACACACAAACCAGCACATTTACGAACCAACCACTTGCTACCATGGAAACTACATGAACTATAAAGAACACAAAGACAATGCAGAAGATTATAATTAACCTCTCCGATAAGAAAGCAAAACATCCATCTGTTTGTCTTAAGACAGCTGGTCCTGACATTACTTAATTCACTACATTAGTCCATATAACCTGTTTTTTGTGTGTTTATTGTGGCTGATTGTATTGCTCAGTCAATATAACCAGCGAAAAAAAAAGGGTGTATTCTCAGAAAGCTTGCATTACTTAAAAGAATGTCCTCAACCGAATGCAGACAGATATACATGTCAATAAATACAGCTCTGTTTTCCACATATGTGACAATCCCAGATTAAAACCCTCTTCTCCAAAATGCAACATGGAAAAAAGGATTGGAGTGCCAGGGGGTGGGGGGTGGGGGGTGTCTGTCAACCCCCGTCATATTACGGAATTTCAGATCCCCCCCCCCCCCCACTTGGGCCCCACTCTCACAATGTAGCCCACTGTAAATTTTCTGCTTTGTCCTATTCTCAGATTAAAACCCACAAGCTAATTTGCTTTTACTTCGCAATGCTCGAATAATCCAGCCCTAATCCTCACAGACTCGATTAAACAGCAAAATCTCACAGTAGCGCAGTATCTCCTTGTATCTTTGACGGATACCCCCCCCCCCCTCTCTATCTCTCTCTCTTTCTCTCTCTCTCTGCAGCACCTCTGCTATTGACAACCTCGGCCACTGTTTTCTGAAAGACTGGGTTGCGTGTAGTCTGTCCTAGACAGTGTTCATTCTGTTTTCCCTCTCTCATTCAGTCTGTTTGTACTTTGATACGCGAGCATGTTTTGCTGAAACTCACCACAGTCACACCTAGCATCGTCCTAGTTTCTGATTGGTGACACGTTGACAGTTTGGTTAGAAACATTAAAAGTCATTACATACCATGCAGAGGAATAATTTGATCTAAAGGATCATGTTTGCAGAAAAGACAGATGAAATGGCCAAATGTACAGATCTACAATAATCACATCGTTGTTCAGGTTTTCCCTGTTCAGTGAGAGCGCGGGTCTTTTGATCATTTGACAGCTTGACTCATTTACATGCTGGTCCTGTTCCACACTGACCCCTTTTTTGCAGAGAGACAGAGGTGAAAGGTGAAGAGTCACAAAATGAAAGAACAGTCACAGCTTTTCATCAAGTGCTCAATTATGTATTACATAGTAATTAGGGCTTGAATTATCGATAGTCCTGAAAAAAAAAAAAACTGGGCTGGCCTTGACAGCTTCGGCTATTTTTAAACTGATTTCGAGAAGATGAGCTTCCCTGTGCGGCTGTGTTACTGATTATATCTTGAGCAGTGGCTGAAAATGAATGGATTGTGACAGGTATAGTCAGTAGGGGAATACGCAGTACATCAGTTCAGGACATTCCCCTGATCTCTGTAATGTGTGTGTCTGAGTGTGTGTGTGTGTGTGTATTTTTGTGTGTGTGATAGTGTTTGAATGTGTTGGGAATACAAGATGATTATTTTAAGCACAATTTGTACAGCAGTCATAAGGGGGGGGGGGGGGGTTGAGTGTGGGGGGAGGGGTGTTGCAAAATACACAGACAAAAGACTTTCTCCATAACTACAAAATGGACAGAAGAAGAAAGCATACGGAAATACACTGATAGCAGAAATCACCGAAAGGGAAAATGGGGGAGGGGGGGGGGGGTTGTAAAAATGAAGATATGAAAACAGACAGGAGAAAGAGAGAGAAAGAGAGAGAGAGAGGAGGCAGAGGAGGAGGAGAGATTGAAGGTGGGATTCAAAAGCACGAAAAAAAAAAAAAAAAAATCCAACGGTAGAGCGAGGTTGTAGTCACCGGGGCTGTTGGATGCAAAAAAACGCAGTTTTGTGAAACACAGATAGGCAGACGTGAGGTGGAGTCGCTGCCGTGAGCAGGGGACCTATCTTCAGGTGCCAGAGAGGATAATGTCACAGAGTCTGCGCTCCGACTCACATGACCTTGTACTCAAATCAGCCTACACCAAAACACTCTCAACGGAGTGGCTTCAGCACTCACAGGCCATGCATGATTTAGTTCATAGGTAAGATGACTTCGACATACTAATTTGGTGCAAGACACATATAAAATGGTGTCTAAGTGGGTGGGGACACAGACACAAATCACATCCGCTGTAGCATGCATTATCACCATCATAACTGAAGTACAGGGATAGTGTATACCTATTTGTTTAAATGAGTAGAGCACCAATAAATAAATCAAAATGAAAATTTAAAAAAAAAAAAGCCAATTCAGAAAAAGTGTTAAATACATAGCAACGAGGGATTCAAGAAACCAAGTATTAATGAGCGAATCTATCACGGATGACAAAACCAAGAAAATCAATTTCTGTAATGAGCAGTCACTAATGAAGTTAGTACCACGCTTTCAAAATGTCAATGAGAATTAGTTGCAAAGACAGCTGCTTGTTTTCGGGCTATATTCTCTGTTCATTAGAAACTTCGGCGATAAGCTGCTTCGAACCACATAGAGAAATTCTCACAATGCAGCAAGACAGGAATATCTTAAGTAACTTTAAACAAAATACCTGCGCTAATCTCTCCCATAAAATTGGCCGCTGATAGAAATGTGAGGAGATATACAAATGCCAGAATTTTCCTGGGGAACAGGCTGTAGACTAGATCACATTCGTTGTCGGGTTGGTGCACTGAGTAACATGGACATCTTTTTTTTTTTTTTTTTTCCCCTGAAAACATTAAAGTCACGCTAAGCTAGACTGCTTCAAATCCAGATTTAATCCTTCCAGATCCTGTTTTGCATTCACTCTAAAAATGTCTACCTCTTCAAAGACATCCTGTGTGTGGTTGCTAATGCTCTCTTCACAAATGTAGGTCTGTTAACTGGTGCTGTGAATTTCACAAAGATACATCATTATCTAAAATATTAAGAGGGACATGTTGAGTACATCTGCCTGAAATTACGCTGGAAAAAAACAAGGTGTTCATGTTAAAAGCGAAATAGTCTCTGACTGTATTGTACCTGAGTTTTCTCAGCGCCAAGTACATTGAGGAATAAGAGCCAACATTTCTAAAAAATGAAACTGCTACATGTGATAATTAGCTTTCAGTGCATTTGACCTCCACCACTGCCAACAGAGAGGACTGACAAGGGGTATGGACTCCAAGATCAATGCCTTTTAGTGGCGTTTCTTGCTTGTGGGGTATTGTCCTGTCAGTCATTAGCAGAGCAAAACATTTCCAGGCTTAATGCAGCTTGAATTAGAGAGTCCTTTTGGCTAGGTTCATGGAAATTACATTTGAGCAATTATCACTTTAACCCAAGCAAATGTTTTCAGAAACAAATCAACTCTTTCGAGGTTTCTAATTGAATCAGCACTGTGTATTTTCTCCACAATGTCTGGATTAGCACACACAGGGGAATTGTAACCATAGAACTGTAGCCGTTTGTCAGAGAACCAGAAACCTTAACAATATGTGAAATGAATAGGTTTTGTTTGGTCAGACATTTGAGTTGGCGCTGTAAAGCACTTGGTGAGGATGACATTTTCTCTGTGGAAAGAGCAAACAATAGCAATGTGGGAGAGAATCTCACCTCTGAGCTATCATCAACATAATTAAGTCATGGCTCTCAAAAGACTGCTCTCTCTCTCTGTGTGTGTGTGTGTGTGTGTGTTTGTGTGTGTGTGCGTGCGTGTGCGCGCGTGTGTGTGAGACATTGCTAAAACTCCCAAAGATACCGTATAATTACATCACACAATAAGACTCATAGATGGAAATGATTATTTTAGACAGAAACACAATCACGGTTCTAGGACCTCTTGTGAATGGATACTCAGGTTCACTCCATTCCATTATGTGTAAAGCGTTGCGTTCGCAGAGATAGCCATGCTGGGAGTCAGAGCTTTTTTTTTTTTTTTTTACTGGCTTTTACCGTAATGAGGCCAGGTGGCTGTGTCCTGTCGTCTGACCTGAAATGTGCTGATGAGTATGGGAAACAGCGGATCTTGCCACCTTCACTGCCGCTGCTCTACTGACAGGTACACACACAAAACTCCCTGCAGGGTAGTCCTGCGGTCCTCTGGCAGGTATATGTCATACCCTGTTCATGTCTCTCTCTCTCTCTCTCTCTCTCTCACTTTATCTGTACGACTTTATGTGAGATGTTCTTTGCTATGGTGTGATATTCTAAAGACAGAAGCAAATCAGAAAACCCTAATATTTTTCCTCTAGAGCTATCCTTTTTTTCTTTCTTTCTCTTTTTTTTTTTTTACCCAGAATGCTTCTTGATCAGTGACTGAACACCAGCAAGAAAGGAACACTTAGTTTTGCCTGAAGGCAGCTGCTTAATAGTGTTGATGTAATTTTTTTTTTTTCCACCAGAATGACTGGAATAGAATCGCGCGCCCGGTTGCCCCGCGCTGCCGGTCGCCGGATACATTACAGATCATACGGTTTCGCCGAAGCTTTGCTTTCGAGAGACGAGTAAGAGGTATTAGTCTTGATCTTTATTGTATTCTGACGGCAAGCGGGGTCAAGAGCTCTACCCATCTCCTGTGCTGTCGGCAGCGGGTCAGTGTCTTGTCAGATGGCCAGGCTCTAAATCTCTGATGGCCTCGGATGTTGGGCTCTCAGTTCTCAGGGGCCATATGGGGCTACAGTGGATTTCAGGGGTGATCATTATACCAGCGCATTCCCTTCGTCAGTGAGATTACCGATGGCCTGCCCTCTTTAGTAAAGAAATGTATACACAGATCATCTTTCGATTGATTGACAGACATGGAAACCAGCAACTGTCATACTAAGCCCAAACAAATGGAAGCAAAAGAAAAAGGAAAAACATGAATGGCTAACATAAATGTGTCCAATCACATCTTTTTTTTTGGTTTCTACTGATATAATGGCTTTTAGTATAGAAAAATTAGGCAGAAATGCAGCGAAAATATGCGTTCAGAGCTAGACTGAATATGCTTAGAGTGAGATGAGATTTCCACCCGCTCTGGTTGCTGTCACACAGCTCTGACAGACAGATAGACTAGGGTAGCATTTTCTTCAGTTCTGTCTCCCACGCTGACCCGTGGGGAGGTCTCTCTCATAGCACACATTCATCAGTTACTTTAGCTGCTCCCAACAGGCTGAGAGCAGAGCAGGAGCATCAGCAAACTGTCAAAATGCATGCAACAAACAGAGACAAGTCTGACACAGAAACATAGCCACCTGTCACTAAACAAGATAGACACACGCTGACTGACACATTGCTGTTAACACAGACAACTCTCTCTTCCTCTCTCTCTCTCTCATATATATATATATATATATATATACATATATATGTACACAGCAAAATTCTCAGAGTTGATTTTCCAGTGTTCAGAAAAAGTGTTAAGTATAGAGTTGAACTGACACTGTAAAAACATGATTTAACACTAAAGGAATCAATTGCAAAAGAGAGTTGGTGTCACTGAGAAGTGTTGGAGATTCAACTCGTACTACAGAGTTATGAACCCAGTGTAGCAAGTAGATAAGACTTTTTGGTGTTTTGCAGGGTTAATTTTTAACTATGCATAGAGTTATTTTGACACTGCATCTTAGTTGTATTATTAACACTTTAGGAAGTGTTAAATTAACACTCCAAAGCTTGGGACAAAATAAACACCGGCATAGTGTTAAAATGAATTCTCTCAAAGCAGATTTAACCCTACAGAATTTGCTGTGTATGTATGTATGCATGTTTTGTTTTAAAACTGATACTGACACCGTTTTAAAACAAAACTGATACCACTGAAGCAGATAAAATATTTTCTCTTTAACGTTCACTGTTTAATTTGCAAATACGCAGAGCAGTTCCACTGCAGCTCCATTTAATACCGAGTGTCTCATTTGTGACGGATATAGAAAGTCTATAATTAGCTGATGGTATTTGTTTGGTTTCTTGAGAGCAATGTACAATGCCATGCTGAGGGACTGTCAGCGTTAGGCTATATGAGTAAGGAGGAAAACACTGGCTATAAATAATTGGGTAGCCAATGTCTGAAGGCAAACAATGCATGGCTGTACAGCTGGACAGTTTCATCCTGGCATGAAAAGTTTTCAGAGTTTTGGCGAAAGTACATTGTCCTGCCAGTCTATAGCACTGATTGAGAACATGTTCCTTTAATTGGGGGACGTGGATGCGTGTGTGTGTGTGTGTGTGTGTGTGTGTGTGCGTGTGTGTACGTGCGTATCTGTGTGTGTGTGTGTATATCTTTAAGAGAGTCCAGAGGCCAGGAAGACTGTTGGGAAAGTCGCCCACTGTTTTTCTCATGACCCCTGGCCAGCCCAAAGATTTCTCCTCTTGGGATACAGCACAAGACACTGTAGAATAAAGTCACAGATATCTGCCTATGGGATGTTCAGTAGGAGAACGTAGCCTCACTCTAACTAACACGGCACGGCAAAGGCTTCATAGACTGGCACCGGAAGATGAACAACAAAACCTTTTGACCTTTGATCAAATCAATCTTGCCGGAAAGCCAGCTGGGCTTTTTTTGTTTTTTTCTTTTTTTTCCTTTTTTGTACCAAACCATGTCATACCTTGCAAAGATGTTAAAGCAACAACAAGGGATTAACGTGACCCATGCCGTCTCTGCCCGGACAGATTTTCAGACTCTAACACCACCTGGCTCAAAACAGCCGACGTGATTTTGATTGCTAGGCATTACATTTACTACTGTGCTGTACTGTAATGCACTGCACTGAACACGGCACATATCCTAAAGCCGTTACATTTCCAGAAGCCCCCCCCCCCCCCCCCCCCCCCAAAAAAAGGACCACCAACCACAAACTGAGACCGAAACCTTGGCGAGCCAAGCTGTGTCAGGGCACGTTGCCAGTGAATTTATTATGTTAAGAAATGAGCAATTAAAGATAAAGATGTGTTGTCAGAAGTCTAACTGGTCGCATTCCACGTCCCTCCCTGAGTAATCTCCGTGGCATTTTAAGATGTCAGATTGACTTGGGGGACAATGAGGGGGGGAAAACACATTGAGATAAAGACTGAATGGAAACAAACGTCGGTCTCAGTCCGACGTGGATGTGCTGATATTTAAAGGAAGCTGTCCTGATGAGGAAGAGAAGAGGAAGTGGACTGTTTTGGTAGAGAAAAAAACACTGGCTGTGTTCAAAACCACTGACTTACTATACGCTCTGAAATTCCTATGTTAATTCCATAGTAAATTGCATGGAGGTATGTTGTTCTAAACACACTGAATATCTATTAGACAGCCATATGTTGTAAAAAAAAAAACACACAATTTTTTTCAGAGATTGAGTTGTTGAATAATCCCACATGCCACACTGTGAGTACAACTAATTAATAACAACCTCACTTAATGGAATGACCTTGTCAAATGAATGAGTCTTACAATGAGATGCCCAAGACAAACTTTTTTTTTTTTTTTCTATTTCAGAAGCTGTCTGGAAAAGGAGATTAATTGTGGGTCATTGCCATAGATAAGGTGAGCATACTATCACAGTCATAAATTATGCATTTGAGAGCTATGCTGTCTCCCTCTTATCAGTTGTTCCCAGACCATTAACACGTCTGCACTCAATCCAATTCACCTGCAGTGCCTTTTTTCTCATGATGGACCTCATTACGCGAAAAAAAATTAACGTGAAAGAAAGAAAAAAGGAAAGTTTTCATATTCTTTGAATATGTTCTGATTGTCTTTTCACTATGAGTTTGTCTCTGAAACCTCCTGGAACAACCCTGACCTGAATCATGTCTTGCTCTACCCCGGTGCCATTCTGAGTAATCTTCCAAAATCCAAGGCATTCCCATCGATTTAAGGAAAGGAGAGTCAGTCGGCCGACCGGATAAACACAGTTGCGCTCGAGACAGGGTAGTGTAGGAAAACAACTGGGGCACTGGGATTGCTCTCTATTATTTTATGCCACATTTTATGTTGGGTGGCAGAGGAGGGTTCTCTTTGGGACATTTCTTTCCTCCCACCACGACATTCCAAAACATCTGTGGTTTTGTTTCTGTACAAGACGCAATAGAGTCACCATTTTCTCAACATCCGATCAAGAGTCTTAAGCACAAGTACTTGCTGTCTTTCTTTTTTTTTTTTTGTCCCAGAAGGACCACGATTTCCTCTCATTACAAATGACAGAACTACACAACAACATGGTGAATACCTTCTTCCTGTTCTCAAGACACGATTCTTCTCTGGCTTCCGTTGTGTCTCTGACACAATGCTTAGCAGGACACACCTGCAGGTAACTGTTGAAGAGTCATCCACTGCTGCAGCCAAGGTCAGATTGATGCCAACCCTTAACCAACCAGACACTACTGACATGTTTCTCAGTAAATGATTCAATTAGTTCACAATGTCAATTGTTTTACTGGTGTAAAACTGAGGAAACACATTATGCCAGGATCACAATTACTCTGTGATTCCCTGGGTAAGTCGAAACCACACCCCCCTGCCCAGTCTTAAACAGCTATCAACATTTACTGTTATGGGAACATATTTTCATGAGGGTATAAATTCAGTTTAGTTCCTCTGAGGAAAATGTGACAGATTTGAATAACCCAATCAGATCCGTTAAAAATATGAAAAAACTGACGATGAACTCTCCTACCTGTGAAATAATCAAATCTCGACGTCACAACTGACATCCTACAATTACTTGTTTCTGTTTATCTGTGTGTGAAGGGACAATAATCAGTTAAAATGAATGAGATTTTAGGTGTTTTCTTATGTCCACGAACAAGGAGGCTACATCTTACTCGGCCTTACTCTATTTTTCTCAATCTTTATGTGTGAGGTATATTTAGTATATTTATCGACGTTTATCATGAGAGAGTGTCAAAGATCGAGAGAAAAATAATATTTAAAAATCGTGTAATCCTAGCCATAATACTTTTAAAATACAAAACATTAGAACAGGTGTTCAAAGTTTAAATCCCCAGGTGACAAACTTAGATTTGACGACTCCATTACTTTCATTTTTAAACGATTTTTCGACTTCCCTCAGAAACAATAATATAAACCTGACACTATAAAACTCGATTTGAGATTATAACAAACCTAGATTTGTGCTCCGTCAAACATAAAATTCCAACATCTAAACGTCGAATATTTTACATATTCGCATATAACATTCGTTGAAGAAGAAAAAGGAAACCTACCTGGAAGGAAGGTTAGAAACGTAAAGGTAAATGACAGCAAGGTGCCAAGTTTCCTAGAAGTTCGGATCTCCATAGCTCTGCGTGCGCCGTCTGTGTGATCCACACTCGCTTCTCAGTTAATAATTCGCACAGCCCTCTGAAGTATTCCTCCGTTATCTACAAACAAATTGCCTTTGGCAAAGCAGTCTTTCAAGTGATCTCAAACTGCGCCTTCCTGAAATGACTGGTCTTCAGCGTGGGACGAGTGGCACGACGTCAAAGTTGGTGATCATCTTTGGTTCGGCATATTAAGCGCAGTCGAGACGCAAACTGACCTTACCCTATAATGCAGTCAAAAGACCACTGGACTTGATAAGCGTTGTACGTTTCTGGTTTATTGTCCTTGCCGAACTCTGTTCTTGAAGGTCGCTGACACGGAGAAAGTATCCTGTGGTTAATAGCGACTGAGTTGACATCATGGGCGCTCTCACTCTGAAGGCAGTGCGTTCGCCACCCACTGGAGCAATGCACCTGTGTTTGTAGGGTACGCCCCCCTGTGCAGATTCTAACGCGTCACAGCTTCTCCTACAGGTGATCCGTGGACAATGCTGTATTCTCCAAACCTTACATAATTTTATTCCTACGGTACTCAAGTAACATGATTTCAATGGTATTAAATAATAATAATAATATTAATAATAATATCACATAAATTACCTGTTACTTTCTGATGTAGTGTGGATAGGCAGATAGATAGAGAGAGAGAGAGAGAGAGAGAGGGAGAGAAAGAGAGAGAGTGAGAGAGATTTAATCTGACACCTTACTGAACCGTGGTCTATGTATTACTATTTCATAGACTTGAATTCAAAGGCAAAACTGTAATGCAGACATTTCAGAATTAATATCAGGTCTGTCCTTGCATGTTATTCTGTCTGATACAGTACACTGTGCATATAGAAGTTGCTTTGTTCCCATCTGGATACTCGAATACAGATGAGATTTTAAATTCATCGCTCACTTTACAACGAGGGCGAAAACCTAGTGTGTAGTTGTTCTGCTGGATTTCTCGAATGGTTAATGCGACAGAGCAGGAGAGGTGAAAGAGTGCTCCAGTAGCCCCAGCACTTAACAACGGTGTAGAGTGGTTAGTGTGGACAGGCTAGCCCTCAGAGGTGAATACCTCCCTCACTCTTGTTTCCGAGGGCTGGCTGGTTGCCATAGAAACACGGCTGAAGTTAATGCAGCAAGACTACTCAATTATTAGAGACGGATGAGCTTACTTCAGTGATTACACCCAAGGCTACTGTATTACATATATGTTGCTCTCCAACCTCAGCTCAAATCTTAACTTGTACAGTCAGTCTCCTTCTCTGAACACAACGTTCTGAGAATCGTGAAGACATCAAGGACAAAGGGCGGTGGTTTGTTGATAGCAATAACATTTAAACTTTTATGTCTGAGTAAAATTAGGCCGGGCAAAGTTTAATACAATATTAAAGTAGCTAGTAAATAACTCAATTATAAGCGGTTAATGCCTAAATGGAGTGTAGAAATTTCGCTAACAAGAAAACCCTGTTGAGACCAAAGGTCAAGTTTGTGTAACTGACACAAATAAGCAAACAGCCAACCAGATCAGCCAACGCACCAGCAATCTTCAGAAACTGTTTTGTGTTGTTTGACTAACAAACTACATATACCACCTCTGATAAGGCAGTTAGATTATAATTCAACCTAACTGCAGCTCATATAGGATTAGACATTGAACATGGTGGTATACTAACATGGTAATATTATGAATACAGAAAACTGGAAGGTTGGAGAAAGACAATTACTAGAACAACCACGAGGAATAAACATTTGAGTAGAAAAAAAAAAAGACAATTAGAAACAGTTTATGAAATTGCCATAAAGCACAAACAACACTATCCAAATATGAAATATATAAATATAAAAAGTATGAAATATGACAGTGTTATTGGAAAACGACCAATATTGCATCGACCAACGTTCAATATGGAAACTAGCACCATTAGTAAATCTGCTTTCCCTGTCTTTGGCGCCCACTATAAAATAATAACTTTTGGATAAGTAGCCTAAAGTATGACCTAGTTAACTTTGTGCAAGCTTTCACACAGCCAAAAAGTGCATCCAGTATTTATATCTGAATCACATTACTGCAGGAGCTCCTTAGCCAAAGAACTTACTCACATGGTAGGCTACACTTAGTGAGGGAAATTAGACCTCGGCTTTGAATTATTGATTCCCTCCGCGGATGTTTAAAATAACGCAGGCGTGGAAAGCCAGTCCCCCCTTTTGCTGTCAGAATAGTTTTCAACTTTTTTTTTTTTTTTTTGCACCGTGGGATTCTAAAAAAATCGAAGAGTATAACACTAAATGTGTTTACACGGCATGAAATGTTAATCCTATTCTGGTTTCAGGGCATTTATAATATTTTTATGATCAAGTTTGCCGAATGAATTGTGTCATAGCTTATCTGTAGCTTTAGAGGCTAACAAGAGTCAGTGTCTTGGTTGCTCAAATTAAAGGTGAAACAAAAAGGTAACTGAAGTTAGAGGCTAAATAATGCATCGAATACCATTACACGACGTTCTGCTAAAATGTATATACGATTAAGCATTGCCTCGGACACATCCAAAAGTAAAGTCTATAAATTATTCAAAAGAATTGTATGTGACATTGTACAGTTAAGCATGGTTTTAAAAAAAAAAAAGTAAAACCGAATTGCATCGTGTCTCAATGCTGCCACCTGCTGTCGAAATATAAAAGCAAATGAAATAGAGAGCAAGTTTTGTGAGGTATTTGACAACATTATGATATTAATCTTTTAAATCAAGCAGGGAGGTCAGAGCAAACTTTTTTTTCTCCCCAGTGCAAATTTCAGTGCATATGAAAAACATGAATTCGAGAAGATTTGTTCAGTAAATGGCAAATGAACAGCAGTGCCCAATTTATTTTTTCCTAAAACATGTAAACGCACAAGACTGCGACCTGGAAACAATTATACTGAAAGACACTGTGTGTTAACAAATTAAACAAAAAAAAAGAAAAAAAAAAAAGAAAAACGAACAAATAACAAGAATAACAAAACAAAACAAAACAAAACAAATATAGATATATGAAAACATTTTGAGTGTCGTGTCTGGAAACTCTGGAATGCAACATCAATATATATTTTTAAATATATATATATATATTTTTTTTTTTTTTCTATAGAGATAAGCTTTACATATTGGGTCATTCCATATGAAATCGATTGACTGTGAACCTACACCCTTTTTATATCAATGATACTTTTTCCTTAATGATAATACATGGGAGAAATATCCAAACAGTGGTTTGTGAACCAAGGAACTACTCAAAGAGGGGTTAAATATGATCTAAATTCAGGCCAATTTTAAAGCTCTCACTCTCATCAAATGGTCATGTATTGTTATCATTTTTCATCCTAAAAATACGGTTTTTGGTGGTGCTCTTATGTTAATAAAGAGAAAAAAAAATATATATATAACGATTTTAAAATAAGCAAACTGAGCATTTTTCTCCTTGATCTTATCTTAGAGTGTGTCCACATACACACTACGTCTTCTGAAACTATCGCGTAACAGTGTACCGTTGGCTAAGACACAACACATACTTGAGAAAAGAGTACTTCACCCAACCAACTACATTTCCCATACTACCTGAATACTGAGTTTATGATACTGCACATTTTCACTAGAATGTCACCTTCCACTGCGTTTCAAAGCAAAGCACAATCAGGGAAAAATGAATGACGTGACTCTAAACATTTTTCAGAATAAGGACGATGCTTTTCAGATATCTTAACCCAATATAATGCCAAATTGATGAGGTAGATGACTTTAACCCACTCTTGGTTTAGCACATTTCACTTCCCCTATGTTTCAATTCCCTTACAGATGCTAGGCCTGTCTTAAGGTTACAAGATACTAAATTTAGCTCTGACAGTTTGAATCTTTCAGAGTAGTGTTCTTCAAAATCCAGTTCTGAAGGTCTGGGGTTCTACTGGTTTTTAATACCAACTAAACAGTCCTATCCCTCAATTTAAAAAAAAAAAAAAATCAATCTGTAACTGTGAGGTAAGGGCAAAGACAATCAGAACGCCAGACCTACAGTGCCAGATTTCTTGTCTCCCTGACAAAAATTCTTCTTGAAATGAATCAGAACCCTCTTTTAGACGGACACAACTTTACATAAACAGCGGCTGCAGTTTGTGTGGACGTCAGATTTAAGGACTTGCTTTCATCCATTTTGGAAGCTTGTTCCAAAGTATCACAGCTGCTGAGGTAGCATCAGTCAAAAATCGGACAAAAGTAGCAAACTGAGACATAACTGTCAATTCATGGCAGAGTCATGTGAGAGCTGTTCACGGGACAGAAAATCTTTTGAGTAAAAGTCATAGTCTCTCTTGCCAGTAATACAACCTGAGGAAGCAGTCACAGGAAATGAGGATGCTTTTGAAAAGGAAAAAAAAAAAAAAAATTAGGCTTCATTTCACATGGAATGAAAGTCTGACAATCTCTATATAACATACCATTCAGGCCTGGCTTGAATGTGAACATGTGTAGAGGTAACCATGTCTGGCTTGCTGCAAATGGCTTTATACGGTTTCTATCGGTAGTGCTGTTTAAAAAAAAAAAAGAAAAAGGAAGAAAAAAAATATCTGGATCAAGAATGTCATACGTGTGTGTGTGTGTGCGCACGGTCATTCTACCTCCAAAACGTTTGGTCACTTTTCAAAATCACAAAATGCTGCGTGTGAGGAAAGCTTCACTGCTATGACCGTTGTCATTCACCTAGAGAGGCTGTAACAGGCTATTATGGCAACAAACTCCAAACTAATAGTTTCACCCTCTTCGTTATATATGAATGTAATGGAGAAATTGACCGACCTGACACACCGAGTTCATACGCATCATCTTCCTATTGATTTCTGTCCACAAACCACTCCCTAAACATATCTCCCAAAGGTGAGCACATGCAAAAACTTTCATTTGGATCAAAAGGAATCCGTTTGAATAACGGCCATTTTGTGATCGACTTCATATGGAATTGATTTAATTTAGATTTCACTTGTAACTTTCAAATAAGTTGAGGACTCATTGACCCAGCTGCACCTATATCTTTTGATGTCTGGCGCGTTGGTTAAACTTTTTGCTCCACAGTCAAATAAAGGCAGTTTTAAAATAAGCTGACAGCACCTCCTCCTGGACACCCTCCTGCGCCCCCATACATGGCTCTGTCTCCCTGATAAAAGTCCTTCCTGAACACAATACCCATTAACTTATGGAAAAAAAAATGGGAATTACAAGGTATCCTTCTGATTGTACTTTAAGGAATAACCAATTGCAGTCTCTAAACATTCCACCAAAGAACCCGCTGAGAGGAAGTCCAGCTCCACCTCGATGAACTTGATGTAGATGGCTGTGGTTGGAGAGCCGTCCTCCTTGGGCTGGCCCGTGCAGTTTTCCTGCAGGAACCTGGTGACGGGGGAGGGCTCCCCCCTGTTGTAGTGCTTGCCTGAACTCTGAAAATGCTGGAACAGACATTGTTGTAGGGTCCTATCCTCTGCAATGCCGAGGTAGCAGTAAGTCACTTTGGCTGGCGCCCTGTCCCCGCTTTCCAAACACTCAGACTGACTCGGACTCCTCTTCACCTCGTCCTCTTGCGACGTGGACGACTTTTCCCCCGTGCTGGGAGCGCCCACCTCCTCATACCCGATGGCATACAGGCCATATGTTTTGGGGATGCCCCCAGGCAAAAGGTACTGTGAGCCATTACTGCAGCCAGTAGCCCTGGACTGAGCAATAGGGATCCAGTCCACTTCCATGTGTAGCTCCAGGCACCTTGCTTCGCTAATGGTAATGTCCAGAAACTTATAGTACACATTTTTCCAGTTCATTTTTTGCACTTTTGTCATAATAATCCGACCTTCTGCCTTGTCTGGGTTGAAGTACTCCCGTAGGCGCTTCACCAGAGGCACCTGGGAGCTAATCTCGGCGTAGTGATAACGGATCTCCTCCTTCCAGCGCGTGTTGTAGCCCACGCCAAAGATGGCCAGCTTGTTGGACAGGTGTAAACGGGAGAAATCCGTCCACGTTTGGAAGTGTTCCCATTTAACTTGCACAGATTCCAGGATCCGTATTACGTTCTGCATCACCTTCTGTTTCCTGCCACAACAGAGAGTCAGGGGAAAAGTGGAACTTAGCAGCTGAGGGTACGACAGTCACCTGCACTCATTTTTCAGACATTTCTACAACTTCTGGAAAAATATACAATTTAAGAAAGATTTAAGATTTAGATTTAAGAAAAAAAAAATATTCGTCTTGCAGAAAAAAAAAAAAAAAGCAATCTTGAAACAAAAATCTTTAGTTTGACTTCTCTGAGAACAGACTGAGGACAGACTTTGTTTACTTACTGAGTATTCTCTGTTGGCTCTGGTCTCAACTGTAGAACTCTGTTCTTTGGAAGCTGAATCTCTTCTATGAAAGACAGTGCACATCATTAAAAAAAAAAAGGAAGTATGACAAGTGAATTTTCCTCTTGAGGTCAGACACATATTAGACAGATCAAACAAAAAAGTACAGATAAGTGCATCATTCTAAATGATTAATTATCAACATAGTAAATAACTATATGTCATATGTTATTAACGAAAACATATTTTAACAATGTCCACCACTATCAAGCACAGCAAAGCTTCTGTATTCGTATAAAATACAAAATTCAAAGCCAAAAGCCAACAGTTATGGCGGTTCTTAGACGTAATCACATCACCCACCGGCCTCTATCTCTCCCTCTTGAAAGGCAGAGGACAAGTCCTGGTTGCACCAGTCTTCCTGGGAGTAATCCTCCATAGTACTGCCGTCTGACTCCATCTCCTGGTACAGGCCACTGCTGTTGATCAGAACAGGCTGACAGGTCTGTGAGTCCCAGCCTCCTTGACCAAACACCTTCTCCAACTGCTCGATATTGTAGCTGCTTTTCCTCTTCCCGATGCCATGCTCCTTCACTCGGCTATAACAACGCCGGAGCGTCTGTCGAGGAAACAGCACAAGGACAGAGCTAATTTACCATCTCTCTGAACGGGAACCAGTCACTGTTTAGGCTCAGTGGTACTTTAATATCACTTACTGGCCAAGCAAACGTTTTGCTTTTTTTTTGTGGTAGAGTTACAGAGGAAACACTTAAGAATGTTGTTGTCACTGTCATATTTTGATTCAGTTATATCTGAAACAATACTACGTTGTATTTAAAGCAATTTGCCATTAGGAAAATGAAGTCAAAAATAAATGATGCTATCATGGCAAAACATGCACCTGCAGAGGCTATGCTTCTCAGACAACAATCTACACTCAAAGCATTACGTTAACGCATTCTTAGCTTTCGTTGACATGACAACCAGGTGAACTGACCATGGGTCAAAACAATGCGATGAAAACAGATTGATAGCCAACTGGACATTGACAGTCGCTTTGTTAGAAACAGCATCACTGACATCTCCGGTAATTATGAGCAACAAGAGTAATTGTTCGACAAATGTTATGATACAGAGGTGATGCTACAGTCGATATAAACAAATACCATACTAAAATGTTCCCAATACTGTTAGTTAGATATTTACCTTCATCCTTTCCCTGCACTGGGATGGAGTCCTCTCGTAGCCAAGCTCCGCAAGAGCTCTTGACACCCTCTCGTACATGGCTGGTCCTGGTCCTTTACCGGTAAAACAAGTGCCGGCAACCTCCAGTTGCTGCATCCGCGCCTCCGTCAGTCTTTCGTTACCCCATACTGCAATCAAGGCATTTGTTTCGGACGGGGTCCATGACATGCCCCGGCTGGCGGTAAAGCTATTGGAAGCTGAGGCCGTTCCACTTCGGCCTGCGCTCTCTGAAACTGTGATTCCAACGTTGAGAGGGGAGAATCTATTGGGTGTGGAGGGATTAGAATGATACTGGTTGCTATCGCTCAAATCTTCTGATTCTGGAGATGGCACCTCTGTTTTAGGTATCTTTAGCGGCACAGATAGCTCAGGAGAATGATCAGCGTTACTGGGCGCCGCCATCTTGCCTCTGTTGCTATAGGGAGGGGGATGGGAGTTGACGTATGAGAGTCGAGTGCGCTTGGCGACAGACGCAGGTAGCGGGTCTATATGCAGGTATGCCTTTTCCCTTTCAGATTAATTTAATTTAAAGTACTTTTATCATGCTGTTGTGCACCCAATCACAGATAAACGTTCAACAAGAGTCTGAAAAATACACCGGATACGGTTTATATTACATCAGTGAAAACTCTTGAATCAGCTACACTGCAATAAACACTATGTTGAGAGGGCATTTGTACAATTTCTTTATTTACCCATCTGATTTTGCTTGCACACACACACACACACAAACACACGCGCGCGCGGCACCCAAAACAAACAAACAAATAAATAACTCTGGGCCTGAGCCATATCTTTTTGGTCAACAAAAAGTCTGGCCACTAGGCGGTAGTATTAATCCTCTTGAGAGTTGGCGAAGGCTCAATTATCTGTTTATTCGTCGTACGCGAGATGCTGCAGTGAGAAAAGTAGGCAACATATTGCATATAATCCTTTAGTGACCGCCTTTACTCGCGTGGATTCAAATGCAAGGCCTTGCTGCGAGTATGTCCACACTGTTTGTGAGTGAGCATGGTTCGAAAAACACAAACTGGAATATTTATACATCCACATATCGTCCCAAACTGAGAATTAAGCCAAATACGAATGTGTCACGAGAATTTTTTCTTCAAGTTTCCGATGCCATTCCAGTAGAAAAACCGAGATATAACTAGTTAATTTAAATGGGATTGAAATATCTTCACACATCAGTTGAACGCAGAAGACAGGGACGCTTTATTAGGCATGGTAATTAGCCAGCTCTATTACTTTAATTAAGTGTGATCGACGGAAGCGTAAATATCTTACGAAGTACGATAGTGATGTGAATGTCTGATTTACTAAATGAAGAAAAAACCCTCACTGTTTTAGTGCGGCCTCGATTGTTTATTTTAAAATGTCAGTTTAAGCTTATCAGGGGTTATCAATTGTTGCAAAGACAGCGCGACGTGCGTCACACTGCCAGTCAGTTACCTCAACAACACTTCGCGGACAAATTATGGATGAGCGATGAAGGGGATACGGTCCCTTTGAAAATCTATATTGCTTTGTTTTGTGTATATTAAGCTCTCAGCAATTTTGGTCACAACAATGAAGTGGGGGTTACAAAATGTACGAAAATATGTGCCCCCACAGTAAATTAAACAATTAGCCTCCTGCATCATGTCTAAAAATACTAACAAGATGCTGCAGCCCATCATTTTAGCCACCATGGGTAAAGGGAGAGGTTTCAATGATTTTGGCCGGGGATGTCTGATGGGCGCTTCAGCAGCAGAAATGGACGTTTCAAAAGGAACAGCAGCTAAGAGGATGTTTGTATGGGAGGTCTGAAAGAAAGATATCAGATATGGTTAGTTGTTGTTGTCAGTTCTTACTCTCTAATTGTGATGTTAATGCATTCATTTGAGATGCGAAGCAATACAGACAACCACCTTTGAATCAGGCTAACAGCAAATACCAGTCTACTTCAAGAATAAAATGTTGAGAACTTCACAGAGAGGGAACGGGTTGGTAGCTTGCAGTGTATACACCACTTATTACACCCGAAATTGAATCTTTTCGAGTAGTTGGAGTGTCTTGGTCAGATAGGTGACTTGGTCAGATAGGTTGCCCTTCGCCTGTTCTCTTCAGGCAGAGGAAATATGTAGAGAGTTCTGGCGTCTTTCTTGCGTCACAGAGTGCATTTTCCAGGCATGGATAAGATCCACTTAACCACTTAAAGGCCTTGGTAAATACTAGTATATATAAAAGCCATTCCGAATGCTCACCTGCATCATGTGCTGAAGTCTCCTGATGGGATCTGTTGCTTTCAGGAAGACACAACCTGCATTCCTAGGACAGCAGTGGTCACAGACTGTTTTCTTTTTAAGTATAAAAATGAGTATTAAAATATATTCCACAGCCGTCTCAGTCACAATATCACAATCTGAGGGAACACGTATGTGAAAAAGTGGCGTGTTGTCTGAAATGGTGTTTTTTAATCCACCATCAGCTTCACATGAAACGGTGTAACTTCCCAGCAAAGGGTGGTGTCACATTCCCACCACTAGAGTTCCAGACACTGGTAAAATCTGTGCTCTGGTCCACTGAAGTTATACTGACAGTTTGTAGTGGTACAGCACCCTGTTAACACATGTTGTGTGTTTCCTTTATTTTGGCAGTAACTGTACCTGTATAACTAAGAAGCACACTCTACTGCACCATTCCCAGTGATCCTATACAAGGAATTAGGTTTCCAAACATCAAAATACATTCCGAACAAATGACGATATTGGGGACCATACTTAGGAATTATGGTTACTTACATTTTTATTTTTTCATCTTTAAGGGCTTCATTTTAAACAGGTGAGAAATAAAAAAAAATTATGCTTGGTTGGAATAAATGTTGGAGAGGAGATGGTGATATTAGTGATTTGTCACATTCCAATATGTAAGTTTAAATAAGACTTTAGTCAGACTTTAATTAATATATAAACTTGGATCATCAAACGCTGTATGAATTTGTTAATCTCTACCGCAAACTTTCATTAATTTTAAAAGACCATTGTGGCACTGGAAGTGGCGTGGATTATCGTGTCTGTCTGAGATTTAGCATGCCTGTCAGCATCCTTTCGAGAAAAAGGATTTTTGCAGATACAGTTTAATATTCGAACAGCAAGAAGAAAATCCTGCCGCTGACCCCTAAAGGTATGGAGGGGTGAAAACCGCAATAATTAGATAGGCAAGCTTAAGCCTCGTTGCACTGATGTGTGCCAGTTGTCAGTGGAGTGATTGGCTTTTCTGAGTTACCAGTCCTTTCACTGTTCATGTTACTGTAGGTTGTTTAAGTGGTCCTTAAGGAGTGTTGAAGATAATACTTTGAGTTTTGATCTTTTTTTTTTTGGTGAAAATGTTTCATTGGTACTCCTTTGGGAAACACAGCTCAATTTACTTGCAGCTTTGCCATCTGTCTAAAACTGAGCATTTACCCAGTCAAGGGCCAGAGGTTATGACCTGTCCAAAGGGAAGAGAGTCAATCCTGACCTCTTTTTCTCTTCTCGTATATGCTTTTTGACAAGTTCCGCGTGTTTATTGTCTTCTAAAGGTTAGTTGGAAAGATACTTGAGACAACGTAACCTTTAAAATCCCAAAGCCCAGACTGTGCATTTGATGAGAGGAGTGTGCTGTGATTAAGGTCAAAACTGTAACATGTTTCGTAGGATTTCAAAGTAAAGTTACATTTGGATCATGCTAAATTATTGTTATGGGTTTAGCGTTGCATTCGGTGTCTGCATCTAATCAGAAATATGCAAAAAAAAATGATCTTGCTTCAAAAGATCCTTAATATCTCTTTCACTCATTGTTATGTATTAGGCTCTTTCAAGACCAATTAAAAGGGAATGGCCTTAAAAAATGAATGTTGTCTCAAAGCACAAGATAAAATATTTGTGAATGCAAATGAATTTGAAGTGAGAATCGGGCAGTTACACGTTATACCCCCAGACATGTACCGAAAAACCTTTGGATTAATGAAGGTTTGATTATGTTTTCTCATGCTCAGGTCTGAGGTCTCAAGATAAGATCACTCCAGAGGCATTTTCAGTGTCGATTATGAAAAGACATGATTTCTCAGTCAGATCACAGATTCTTTATCTACTCTTATTGCCATAAAGTGAAGTTAGCACTCTGTTTCGCTTGGAGGAGTGTAAGAATTTTGTAGCTGTATAGTAAATTGATTTTGGAATTACGATGTTACCCTGAAATGAGTACATTAATACAAGTTAGTGGGCTGTTTTTACATATTTTGTTATCTTTTTAAATGCTGGATCCATTTAAAGTCAATTTTCTATCTGAAGGATAGCTTTTAGGATTTGCCATCCAAATTCTCTTTGCATTTCAGAGTACTTATTTGCATAATATCAAATGGACATCAATGTTTCAGCTTATTATTTCAGATATTCCTTGAGACCACAATATAAGCTCATGTTTTGACAGTCAATTATGGGAAATTATGATCTTAGCACTTCTGAAGAGAACAGTTAAAAACAAGCATCGCATGTGCCTCCCAGTGCCAGGAAGCAATTTTCTCCTCGTTTTGGCGTTGTGTTTTGGTGATGTCCATGCTGACACCCCACTGGGTCACAGATGTTTTGGGCTTCCAGTTTTTGGCAGCATGTCTAGTGCCAAGATCATCTGCCCCACACCTCCCAAATGATGTATTTTTTTGTCTACAGTTCTACCTACTGAAAAAACAAGAACCTAAATTGCACTGACAGGAGTTCAAATAGAAAAACAATTATATGCATTTGGAAAGTTCTGGAAGCTTTGGCACCACAAAGGTGCTTACAAGCCTCTGTTTTTTTTTTTTTTTTTTTGAACACTGTTTTTGTGTGTGTGTGTGTGTGTGTGTGTGTGTGAAGGCTTCATCTTTCTGAGTGAGTCATCATTATGTTGGGGAGCTTTTTACACCCGCCTTCAAATTGTGTTTCATCTCATTCCCCTCCACTGCTTCCTCTAGATCAGATCATTATCACGCTGCTGTGAATGATCATTAGATTCACTCAGCAGTGCCACTGATTGCAGCACCTGCAGCCTGAGCATCAGTGCAAAGCTCTTTTAGCGTCGAGAAGCTGCGCTGATGAAACTGGCCTCTCTTTCAAGAGCTTTTAAAACACCTGCTTAGATCACACCAGGAACCGTCCGAGTGAATGATTCTCTCAGCGGTGAAACTATTTGAAATACGACGTAAAAAAGGTATGTATATTGCAATATTCTGACCATATTTTGGCTATGTCATCATGTTTGACCTTGAAGGTTGTTGTGTGATGTAGTTTAGTTATGGTGTATGAAATCTTATAGGGTTGGGAAATTTGTAAGTTTTGTCAAAAATAATGCTAATTCAGAGGAGTTATTACATTCCCTTGCGAGTTAAAGCATCAAAATGTCTTCCCCACCACGCCAGACGTGTCAAATGAATAAGTAAATAGGTAAATTAAAATGACACCACACGCCAGATAAATTCACATGGACGGCAGCCTTTAGCTCATTAAAATGGCCTGTCGTGTTGAGTTCCCCTGCACGTCTTCAAACAATAGGTTCTGCAGCCCCCCCCCCCACCCCCCCCCCAAAAAAAAAAAGATGAAGCAAAAGCCCTCACATCCACCCTGTCCCAATGTGAATTTACCTTAGCATCTTCCACAGCTGGGTCTACCCCCTCTGTTCCCCAGGGGACCTCTGCACCCCCCCAGTTAACCTCCCTCCAGCGACGGAGGCCCAGGTGCAGTCCCATCATCAGACGTCGGGGTAATTCAGCGTGCCTCCCAAAACACACGCGCTCCCTCATCACCAGCCTCTCACCGGGGCCCAACTTAAACATTAAACACTGTCTCATTAGCTGAGTGTGGACACGGTCAGGCCTAATGAGAGGTGCTGTAATGACTGAAACCATCTGATCTCCCGGCCGATAACAAAACATTCAGGTACCAGGGTCAGGGCCAAAGTCATGTCACGCCTTGGTGCTTATGAGAGAGAGAGAGAGAGAGCTTACTGATGAGAAGGACCAGTGAGGGAATCCAAGATCAAATCTTCACCAACATTTTTGTAGAGCTGGGGATGACTATGTGTGAATTGAATGAATGATAGAACTTTTTAAAGTCAATTCAAAGTGAATTATCTGGTGTCATGTTTAGGTGATACTGTGAAGCTACACCAGTTTATAAAGAAAAAGATAATTGTCAGAGAGTCATAATAATTGAACAATAAATGTATTGCCATTACATATGGGACTGAGAAGCATTGGTATGAAAGAATAAAAGAATATGCTAGTCATTTTACAGAGTAGCGTGAGTAATGTGATTTATCTATGAAGTGCTCTTTCAGTGCACTGTCTATTGCAGAATCTGTAATATGTATGTTCAAATGTAACAGAAGTGCAGCCTTCCCCAGGGAAACAGTAAGCAGTTCTTTCTTTCTTTCTTTCTTTCTTTCTTTCTTTCTCTCTCTCTCTCTCTCCTCTTTCCTCTCTCTTTCCTCTCTCCTCTCTCTCTCTCTCTCTCTCCATATTTTAGTTGTAGAGATCATTAACTTCAATAGCTTTAGAAGAAAACAAGTGAAATTAACAATAAAAAAGCTCTCTTCAATGTATTTTGAGTTGGTCTTTGTATCAAAGATAATTAAAAATCATCCACAGCTTTGGATAGCCACTCGACTGTTCCAGTCAATTGATGAACCTTTCCAGGCTGTAAATAAATGCTTTCTCTCTCTGGCATAAAATTTCCCCAAACATCTAGTTGATCAGTAAAAGGCTCACTGTGGTTATACCCAGAATGTTATGTGAGAGAACTGATTAAATTACAAATAAATAAGGTAAACATTCAACCAGTGTAATGGGGGGATGACATCTAAAAATATGCAGAATACAGATTCTGGCTGGTAATGGTTTACATGTGAAACTCTGATAACTGAGTATATCACTCTCATTAAATCTATTCTTCTCCACAATCCATACATTAATCATAATTACGAGGTAATGAAGTCTGTTTATTATGTTATCTCAGAGTGCTTTTAATGAAATATGATTTAAATATGATTTGACACGATACGTAACATATATTCACCACGAGCGCTTCTGCATTGGGTTTGACAAAGGGGATTGAGAAGTTTTGGAAAAGTTCTGAGCGTAAACAGTATCCCTTCCCTTCAGGTGCTTGGGCGTGTTACACCAATTTGCTCCGTCACCGAAAGAGCGTCGGTGAAGAGGCAGAGATGGAGTGAGAGTGTGGATAAAGTCTCCGGAGTGGCATCCTTTGATGCATGGCTCAGTTGGAGAGCCTATTGTGGCTGAATTGATGTGGCATTTGAGGGATGTGCGGAGTGGTGAAGCGAAGGGGACCGGTGGAGTGGGCGTGGGGGACGTCCCCGTGTGGTTAGGCCTTTGGCCCCCGTTGGCCCAGGTGTGGAACAGCTGTCTCCTCGCCCTCAGCTAAGTGAGAAGCCTCTGACCTCAGCACTGTCCACAGCTCAATACACCATTACTCCTCCGCAGCTGCACCGACCACATAGATCTTACTCAGTCATGTCACACTCTCTTCTGACTGATGACACTACGGAACAGATGACAGCTTTTTCTTCCAACCATCTTTCTTTTTTTAAAAAAAAAAAACAAAAAACTGCCACTGTAATGTGAGAATAGTTTTGTGAGAATAGTTTTATTTATTTTTTTCAGTGGGTCGTATCTGGTTGATGCACTAAAAGTGCTTAACATACAGATGAAAAGAGGTTTTTTTTTTTTTTGGCCGTAGAAGCCTTTGGGAAAGTACAGAAAAACAAATTTGTGAGGCATTTTGTGTTTGATCAAGATGTCTTTCAAGTTTTTCGACCTCTTTAAGTTGGAGTTGAATTGCTATCAGGAATATTTATGAGATGCTGATTAGATTTTGAGTATGTCTCAGCACTCTTTAACGCAAGATTAATCTCAAAGTGAAAAATGTAAAAAAAAGAAAAAAAAAAGAAAGAGAATTCTGGTGCTGATGTTACATTTGACTGCCTTTTTTTCTTTTTTTTTTCTTTTGCTTTTTTTTTTTTTTTTTTTGGCTCTCTCTAGGATTTCCTTAGAGACGTGAAATGACTCAATGACTCGAAAATGTGATTGAAACCTATGAAATACAACTGAGCATGCCACCCTAGTCATCAGCTCGCTAAATCTCAGCATGGCAATTCATTGCTGGCACCTTTCAACTGTCTTATAATGAGGCTGCTACGCGTGTGAAAATTGGCCCACTTGCTGTCTCTTCACTTTGTGTTCCGGTGATTGATAACCGCAATAAAGCGTGGAACTGCTCCACAGTGAGTTTATATCAACTCAGTCTTATCTATGCCTGCCGAGGGTCCTCAATTAGTCTTTAGACCACCAAGGTACGACCAAGGTTTTTAATGTGTCTTTGTGTCCTGGACTCACTCCTGGCTCTTCTGACTGGGAACAAAGTTAAAAGATGGGAGTTTTAAAAGCCCCTTGTTGAGAGGTCGTTAATTAGGGAAGCTGGGCTAATGAATCATGTTTGATTGCGGGCGGTTCGTCCCGTCAGGTCCGTTTCTGTTTTCGGTCTGTTTGGGTTCGCTTTTCTTTTGTGTTGTGGCTGAAAGTCTGTGTCGTGACATTTTCCTGAAGGGTTAAAGGTCTACAGCCAAAGGTCTTGAAGCAAATGTCAGTGTATTTGGGGACTGGGCAGATGGTCAGCAGCTTGGCTGTGCTCTGCCTTGAGTTAGAAACCAGGCATTAAGAAGAACTTGACTAAATATGTGGGAGTTTCCCTATACTGGGTTAACAGCTCATTTAGAGTCAACAAAGATCATTTCTGACCAAAAGTCTCTCTGCAGGATGTATGGAGTTCTTTTTGACATAAAACAATCATCTGACCATTATTGATTGGCTGGAAAGGAAAAAAAAAAAAGTTTTATGTTCCACATTCTCTCTGTTCCGTTCTGGTTTTGGACCATTGAACACTAAGCCATAAAGTGGTTGAGTAGGTGCTGAAGGGTAGATGAGAGAGAGTGAAAGAGAGAGACGGAGAGAAAGAGACTGAAGGAGCAGGACAGAAAGAGACAGAGTTGAACGTGTGTCTGTGAACGGTATCCCTGCTGTGAGCCTAATTAAAAGAGGTTGGAAACAGAGGGGCTTCAGTAGTGCCCAGCGGGGCTCTACCCCCCCCCCCCTCCCAACTTACAACCCCCCCCCCAGCCCATGACTCACGATACACAGCACTGTCCCACAATGTTTCACAAGCTACCTCTCCAAACCTAGTGTACACCCAGCACGACAGCCCCACCCATCACTGTATCGCCGCGGCAACGTATCCATCCAAGTACATAGCCCACAGCACAGCTATCCCTCCATCAGCCCTTTATCAATGTTAGTTTACTCCTATATGGAGTACAACAGTAATCCTGCTGGTAATTACATTTGCTGGCTGTAGAGTATTGGATGGAGCTGCTCTGTCTCCCTGTGTCTTTGAAGAGCTCACTCTTATTCCTGAAAGAAAGGTCAGGGAGCACTTGTCAGGCTTTACCTTTTGATTCTCTATATAATCCCTGTATTCATTCTGAATAGAATGACATGCATTAATCATAGAACGTGGATCTTGTGTTGATTACACAGTCAATTTCAAAATGGCTCGCTACAAATTACAAACAAGATGCTCGTACTAATTCTCGACTGTACGAGATGGGTATGTGGTAATGTCCTCGTGAACAGAGGGGCTGACAATGGGCTGATGCCCTTTTTCCATTAGTGAGCCTTTGATTATATTTGTATTTGAATAGGAAAAAAAAGGCAAGACTGAGGGAAATGACTTTGCCTTTGTCCTGGATTGGCTTAATTTGCATGTGGGTCCATGTTTTTCTGTAGGATCGATATAATTAACTTTCTGAAAGTAGAGGACATTGAATACACAGCATCTATGGACCAAGCACTTTTCTCCTGTGCGTGTGTATGTGTGTGTGTGTGTCTTTGTGTGCATACATATATGCGTGTGTGTGTGTGTGTGTGTGTGTGTGTTTGTGTGTGTGTGTGTGTGTGCGCGTTTGTGCGTGTGTGTGTGCATGCGTGTGTGTGAGTGTGTGTGTGTGTGTGTGTGTGTGTGTTTGTGTGTGTGTGTGTGCGTGCGCGTTTGTGCGTGTGTGTGTGCATGCGTGTGTGTGCGTGCGTGCGTGTGTGTGTGTGCATAAGTGCATGATCACCGTATCACTGACTTAAATGAGCATATATGTGAGTTTTGAGATTCGTGGAGTGCATTTCTGAAGACCCATTCTTGTAACAGTCAGACTTAGTATTAATGTAGCTAAACATCTCTCCTGCCTCGTTAGTCTCCAAGGTTCTCTTACGCCAAGACCTTGACTAACATACGCAGTATTCTAACGAGAGACACAGGCCACACCTTTTGTCCTCCAGTGCTCTCACAGTTGACCTAGATCAGTAGTCACAACTTGTTCTTAACTAATTAATGTCGGTCGATACCATATTCATCTCATGTCTGAGGAATTTTCTGTTCTAGAGGGGCTGATACCGAAGCTCTCTCTCTCGCTAAGTGCTGGCATTCCTGTTCATTAGCATAAGTCTATCATTAACTCCTCTTAAGGTCTAGCTCTAAGGGGAGACAGCTCTTTGTTCCCAGAGTCCACAGATGATGCCAGGCCTGGTCGTCCATCACTCTGTCACATTTGACGCTCTTGGGGACCAGGCCAAAGCAGTCCATGCATATTCAGGGAACGCCAAGCACACCCCTAAAGCAGGATGAATGTGCCCCTTAAAAAAAAGGAAGAGCTTGGCTCAACCCAGGCCACATATTGTCACCCCGCCGAAATATTAAAATGTGCTAATAAAGAGCGGGGAGATGTGCCTTCAGTAATGCGGCCCATGGGACAGGCCTGGTAATTAAAGGCCTGCCTCTTTATATGAACAGTGATCACTCATGATCAGAGTGTTCACGTTAAAAAAGTTTTTTAAAAAAAAATCGTCATTTCGCTTATTTTAACTTCTTGTAAAATGTGTTTTACTGTAGACTGATGATGTACGTGCGTAGTCTAGTCGATGGAGTTTTGAATTTGCAATTTTTGGAAAGCATGGGATACACATCGAAGTGTTCATATACTCCGAAAGTTCGTGAAATTTTGAATTTGCAGTTTTTTGGGAAATACAAGGTACGAAATAGAGGGTTTGTGTTCTCAACTAAAAACGGAACAACAGCAAAAAAGAGAATCATTCCAAATTCTTCTAATACTTGGTTTTACTATCCATTATTAAATTAAGTGTGTTCTCCAGTTGAAGTTTTGAATTTCCAATTTTGGAAAAGTGTGTGGCACAAATTATGCATTTGACCATATCAAGGGCAGCTGTCTTTTTTTTTTCCCCTGAATTATTGAAGTCATTGAATTTTTCTCATATGAATTTCATTCAGTGTAGACAAGAGACACGGTCTTTCTTAATAGGACATCTTATTAAAGAATGTACTGATGTGATGAATTGGATGAAAATGACCTTACACATACATTTGCGATTCAAATATTGAATTTGTTATTGTAGAGCTTGCAATAAATTGAAACAAAGAAAGGACAACTTCGTGATTGAAATGTAATGAAGCTTGCGCGTATCGCTGCGGCTAGAGGATCGAAAAGTCTGTGACAAAACAGCCGGTCGTGTTGCTGTGCTGTTCAAAAATGGATTTCGCTGTACACGTGATTCTGGAGAAATGACTAGGTACGCAGAGACGCATACAGTTTCTCCCTACGCTGCACCCCACTCAGAAAGCTGATTGTGCATCAAATGGGAACAAGGATGTCATGATTATCTAAATGAAAATATCTCTTGCCTAATTACAAGGCTCTCTTCATTGTGTATGAATATATAAGTGAGTTAGCATTGTGTTTGGAGTGTGGAGCAGTTCCCAGGGGAACAAGACACACCCCAATCAGTTCCCTTCGCTATAGCAGCTTGTCAGGTCTATGTGTGTTTTGTCTAAAAGAGGGACAGTTCATACTATTAAGGTGCCCCTTGTCTTAGATACTGCCAGTGTTTAGTGACAAATGATACACCCTTTCTTCAGGCAGTATCTGCCCAGTAAAGTAGCTGCCTATTTCTCAAGCAAATGTTAATATTACCTCATTCGCGGACATACTTTGTCATGCTTTGCTCTGTCACGTCAATTCATCTAAGTGTATCAGGTTCATATCCAGTCAGCGCTGCACTTACACCTGGGATCGGCTCTGGACACATCAAAAGGATTTGGGAATGTCTTTTGATCTGATTATTCGCGCCTTTGAGGATCTATTGCTCAGTCGCTAAGGAAAATGGTTTGGCTATTGGACAAAGTCACTCGGTTTTAAAATAAAATTTCAAGGAGTATAATGCACGGGACCGTAATTCACAGCAAAAGAAGATTTACTCGCATTACACGAACACCAAACATTTATAATTGTAACACTGGGAAATTCGCCCTGTGCCAGTGGGCTATACCAGTGCCACCAGCACAATATATAATTTCAGCCTGTTTCTTTTCTTTTTCCAGGTCTACACCTCAAGCATCTTATAAAACATGTTCGCCTTTGAGATGTGTGAGCTGGACTTAGAGGAGTATCATTAGGACACTGTCATTTCCTGAGAGCAGCGTCAGACTCCGCACTGGCGTCGGCCCATAATGGTTTCAGTGTGAGGGATCTAAAGAAGATATGATGGCAGGTCTGAGTTCTTACCCAGGGAGCAGCAGCGGGAGACGGAGCCCAGCCGGTCGTCCCCCCTTCATTTATTTAACTAATAAAAGAACCACTTGCCCCTCTTCTAATTGCCGCCTAACTCCATCGAGCTGCGATACGGTAGGGTGGGTGGGTGAAGGGGGGGGATTAGAAAAGGGAGTGGGCTTCATTTGAGGGGCTTTGTTAAGTTGGTCCATTCCTCTTCCCCTGAGGAACTTCAATGGGCTGCGAAATGGACATCAGAGGCACAGGAAACTATGAACGAGGGGGGGGGGGGCATGTTGTGTTTTCTCTTCTGCTCTGTGTCTAACATTTTTGTACTGTGCTCATTTCAGTTTTGCTCAATTTGTTTTTAGTTAGTTCGTTCAGGACAGAACTCGGAAATTGAATGTGGAAATTGAATTCTCACACTACTTTAAAAAAAAGTGACAGTTTCAAAGACAAAGAGCTAAAGGCAAAAATAAACTAAGTCTTAGAACATAACTAATGCTTAACAGCTGTCTATTACTGTTATGTTCTCAAATTATGAACTGGATTTCACTGGATTCTCACATATGTTTGATGGAATACAAGAGGACTTCAGATTACTTAAACGCTTGTTCACACAGCTTTTTAAAAAGAAAAAAAGAAAAAGAAAAAAATCACTGGAGGGTTCTCATTGTCTGAAAAGCAACTTCTGATTTTCCAGGTCCTGATCACTGTAGACACAGTTAACCAAGCGAGTCTGGGGGCTTTTGCATCCAGGAGGGGGGGGGGGTTAAAATAAATTGAGAAGGAAAGGCTGACAATGAGTCCACCTCATTGTGCTGTCTGTTAATCATTCCCATGGCCCTCTGGCTCCAATAAAGCAGTATAAAAGAGTATAAAAGAACAATTTGGGCTACCCCAGCTGTGAATACACAGCCTATCATACACACAATGGCTGACTGGCGGCAACCGTAATTCAGCGTGTGATCTCAGACACGCCCCCTTCTCCCCACGCCTTTTGTTTAAGTCGGCCTTCGGCACATCATCCATCGCACGGCCAGATGGGTAAATCCATAATGAAGAGCAGAAGTAAGAAGGATACCCCCCCCCCCCCCCGCCACCCCCACTTTTTTGCTCACCAAAATCCAGTCAAGCACCAGAACGGGCCCATTATGGACCAATGGGAGACCACTCTTGCCTAATTAAGCACAGCTTTGGTAGAGCCGAGTGCAATGGGTTAGCAAAGCCCAATGAGGTTACAGCACCTGGGGATGCTACCTGTTACACAGCCCAGCTCATCAGCCCTGCAGTGGGTGGTGGACGACCCCAGCTGCCTGGGCAGGCAGGGTGTGTCCAGAACTGGTCACGCATGGTGCTTGTGTATACTGTTGTTTTAAGACTTCAATAGCTGGGCAGTGCCTTTCTGCATCGGGTACAAACGTGTAATATATTTTGAATGATTTTATGAGCGTAAGATTTTGTACGATTTTAAAATCATACAGTTTTAAGACTTGAACGCTCCAGTTTGAATTTTCTTGTTCATCTTTTTCTTTCAGGCCATCATGGCATTTGCTTTCCCATTCAATGTATTTTAAACGGGTTTTGCATTTACACCGTCAGTTTTGTTTTATTATTTCTGGCACTTTTACTTTTGCTCTAATATTGTTTTGAATTGTTCAGTTCTCTTGCATGATATTTCAATAGAAAAAAAACAAAAACTTTTTCATGCTGTATTTTTCATACTTTGTGAGAGTTTTAGCCCATACCCTGAGCTGCACGACATAATGCGTTAGCAGGTTAGACCAGTTTGAGTTTTCAGCATTGATTGAGCATTTGGCATAGAGAAAATTGCTTTGTTGGTTATAAGTCAATAGCAAAGAGCATTCCAGTGGTGAACTGGTCTATGAATAAGTTAAATTTATTTTCTGAAAGACTTGATCAGACACATACATTGATTTTCTTCAAGGTTAATTCACCTGTAAGGTTTGTCTTTTTCGAAGCACCGCTGAATCGCACAAAGAACATTGAAAAAGGCAATCACAGGACCACTCCTCTCACCTTCAAATGGCAGACCTAAGAAATAATTCATCTTTCCTTAACAATCAATACAGAGGAGACCCCTCCGTCTTCTATAGCTTCATTCTCTCTTTATAGCACTGATTGATATAAACTCCAGCCTACTCAAGTCTGGATGCTCTGATTGCAAGAAAGTGAACTATTCGAGTAAATGCCCCGAAGTCTTTTGAAGTCTGAAATGTCAAAGTGCTGCTGAGATGGATCTGAGGGATAGTAAGAACAGGACTCAAGCTCAAAGAGCACATCCCAAGACTCTGAGAGAGATAGTCCAACTACCACAGACATGGTCTGGAGGTTTTTTGTAAATTAGCACTTGGTTTAAGGTATGGAGGAGGAGGGCGGGGGATGGGGGTGGGGGGTGGTAATGGGGGGATCTTTAATGCATATTTAAATGAGTACTTTGCATTTTTCCTCCAAATTAGCTTTTGCCAAAAAAAAAAAAAAAGAAGAAGAAGAAGGAACGGGAGTGGAAAAATTCATGAAAATGCAAATGTCCGAAGGGGACGAAATGACAGGGGCGTGTTTTCCAAGTTAATATCCGAGGGGTTGTGACTAATTGTCTCTTTGTTGTGCGATTATGCTGAATTTGCTTTGGGTTTACTCAGTTCGGGGCTACTGGGTGGAGCAGGGAGGGTTTGTTTAACTTCTTAGCCTTCTGGCCCCAGATATTACTTTAGGCCCATGGAGAATCCCAAGGCCCCCTGGCACACAGCATATTGGCCCTGTCACCTCTGCCCGCCTCCCTGTCCCGCTGTCCACAAAAGAGGGTGTTAGGATAAAGGCATGTCAACATACCGGCATAATTGAGAAGTTGTGATGTTTACTTTGCTGATTTTAGGAGGATCTGCTCGTTTTGAGGGACTGGTGGGCCACTCTTGGTGGAGGATCTCCTGAGACAGTGGACATTTTGCTCTGGCTTGATGCCTGTAGTTTTTGGATAGATTTGTGGCAGAGAGTGAGTGAGAGGTAGCAATTATACCACCCTGGCATATGGGCGTCGGAGCTTAATGATGGAAGAAACCAAATGCTTAGCGGCCAAAGGTCGGGGCTATTTTGTGCCAGTGCCAAAAAAAAGCGTCCCAATTACCGTCGCTTTCTGTCGCTCCTACACTCTAAAATCCAGCTGTGGGGCTTGGTGTCTAAGCTGGACGGGGTGGTGCACACCTGCAGCCCGGGCACCCCGAGACTGGCTGTCTTGCTCATGGCTCAACCGGCTGTCCAGCCAGACCTCCTTTTCCCAGTTCTGCCCATGGGGGGTATGGGGTGAGGGGGGATGGAGGGGGTTGTGGGTACTAAGTACCAGCACCAGAGGTGAGTTAGCAGACACAGCTGCTCCAGCCGGGCTCGGGCACAGCTTGGCATGCTGGGAGCATTTTCTACCTCTCTCAGCTGTGGGTCTTTGAGGTTTCTACTCCCTGTGGCCACAACCCAAACACAACAGAGGTGTCTTCATAACTGTCACCAAGATGAAGATGACGTCTTTGGCAGCTTTCCATGTGTCAACCCATGTGTCAACACACCTTCAAATTATCCTGCTCTTAAATCATACAAATGGCATAAGCGCTGTTTTGTTTTATTTATATATTCGAGAAAAAGACTGTAGCTAACTGTTCATAGAGTGTTTTTTTTTTTTTAAAAATTTTAACTTTGCCTTTGTCTCTTTTGTCAGATGGCTGTATTGGCATTGTCAGACATGAACAAAAGAAAGAGGTAGGTTCAAAATTCGGCGTGATCTATCTGTGACACAAAGTACTTTTTACGACTCTTAACACTTCCATTACAGAGAACAAGCTGAGTGATCTTTTAACAGACAAAGCTTTTTCCTTGGTTCCTGTTGGTCCTGTGCTGTGTAAAACTTTGTCAATGTTGTTCTTCTGTTTTAGTCTGCCATTTTAATTGAGTCAAACTAATTGTTTTAAGTGTCTAGGGAATACACAGACAAGTTGGTTGAATGAGAGTTCGATTCTAATGGCGTCCAGTGGCAGGTAAGGAAAAGCACAGAGATCCGGAACTTGGGGTTGCTATTGATTTTTCCTCAGTGCTAAAACTATAATATGTCCGTTAGAGGCCGTATTCATGCACTACTGTTTTAGAGGAAGAGAACAAGAGATTAACCTTTCACCTTCAGGACACTTCTGCCAACTCTTCTGCCAGGTTTGTTCTGTATCAAACCAGAATAATGTCAGAACTAGTAGAACTGTTCACATTAAGAGTGGAGGACACTGGCCCCTGAGGAGATCTGCTTGCAATCATTTTTTTTTTTTTTATCCAAAGCTGTGCAGTTACTGAAAGTAGTCCTGGAGGAACAGCATATTAACTTGAGGCATCTTGATCATTTTCATCCTTGTTCTGAGCTGTTTTGTATTCTTTGACATGAGCACCTGCAAAGCACAGCCAAGGAACACATGATTCATCCTCCATTTTCAACCTTCTGCACTACTATACAAAGAGCATCATTAACTTCTCAAAAATGACTTTGGTTTTGGATCGATAGAACAGCCTTTGAGGAACAGACTTGAGGTTTCCGTTCACAAGGTTTTACTAGCTCATCAGTTCTTTTCATTATGGGGAAAACTTGGAGCTCTCCTTTCAAGCCATCCTTGGCGCGCATTGTTTTCTCTGCGACTGTTGCGTTAATGAACTCGAGAGGGGTGGGGGGGGGGGGGGCGAGAAACAATAAAGTTGTGATTTGTAATCACTGCAGGTTTATCTGCACAAAGACCTTTGTTAATGGAAATTTGTGGGGCTGCAAACATAGCTTATAGGACATCAGAGAACAATAACTCCACACACCGCGCGACTTAGGAGCAGGGCCGGCAAGTGCACGATCATTACAACATCATTACACACGCCGAAGCAATAGCGTTTCATCACGAGGCTTTTTATTATTCCTGCTTTATGACTGAGATAAAGTGTTACTATTTGGTATTAAATATAATTAAAGGCATCTGCTCAACTCATTTCACTTTCATGTACAGGTTTACATCCCCGCGTGAGGCGTACGCTAGGCAGATAATGTCAACATTCCGTTTCTTCTGCTTGGCTCATTTGGTAAGTGGCTTGAATCTTGTCGTGATACTTGTTCTTCAGGCTGGGGTGTTCTGTGCACTACGATTTTTCTCTAAGTTACCCCCGGACTGAGAGCCTCTGTCGAGCAGGTGATGACACACGCCTTTCATGCTCCTGAGGTATTGCACTATGGTTACACGCTGTGTCCTAGTCCCGCGCTGCAAATTACTTAGAGTAGTTTATATGCTGACCGAGAGAGAGGCCATTAATATTCCTCTGAGCTCTGTCACTTGAGCTTGAATAGAATGGATGTCTCTGATTTGACTGATGTGCCAGCATGTGTATATCCAGTTCTCACTCTTCAAATATGGACAATGGACAATGTGTTTCTGCTCTCTCTCGTTCTGAGTGCATACCTTGACGGCTATCGATTTTTGTTTTGGGTGGGGTGGTTGGGGTGGGGGGGGTAGGGGGGGGGGGAGTGAATCTGCTGGCACAGCTGCCTCATGAATTCAAAGGCTTGCCAATGAGGGCGCGCCAACTTCCCCACCAGGGGTGCGGCGCGGGGGTCGTCACGGCAACTTTGTAGTAGGGACGTCTCCCATTGTCCCGGGACATCCCAGGAAATCGCCGTGCTAATCGGAGCCACACTGAGACTGTCAGTGTGCATACAGATAGCACATGGGACCAGGGGGACCATCCCAATACACATGCATATACACACAGGCACACACACTCACACACACACACATATATCTCACATTCACATACATCCACATACAGAGACCCCCCCCCCCCCCACTGATTACTATGTGAGATGTGTAAATATGTGCATTCACAAAAACACGTTCACACGCTGTTATAGTCTCAGAGACATATGAATGAAATGAAAGTTGTTAATATGTTCATTTCTCTTTTCAAACTCCATATGTTGGTTAAATGACCTTTTTTTTTTCTTATGTGGTAAGTGCGTCTTGATGAAATGGCATCTGCTCATGGTGAGATCAGTGGTAGACAGAGGGAAAGCCATGTGCTGACTGAGATGATGCAGACCAAAGAGACTGAAGTAAATGCAGTACAAAGCCACAGAACCGCTCAGAGGAGACTACAAAGATATCGCAATTGTTCAAAAGACGTTTTGTGAGACTTTTTTTTTTTTTTTGGCTTCTTTGTTTTGATCAATTAACGGGAAGTACTTACTTTGTGTTCGCTACAATTCATCATTTTAATCCTAATTTGAAACATTTTGTTAGAATTGGGCAGATGTGGAAATGTTATTTTGTATTCTGAAACACAATGCTACATTACTAGCCTCATCCAATTACAAAATGTGAGTAAATGAAACATTGGCTCCAGAGACAGAAACTGTCAACGTGAGTTTGTATTGCCTTGTGTTTGTTTATTTTATAACGTGTGTGTGTGTGTGTGTCTTTCTCGGTATGATTATGTACGTGTGTGTGTGTGTGTGTGTGTGTAGTCATACCGGCATAAGACAGTGACAGTGTATTTCCACTCTTTTGCACGCCTCCAGGGATGATTATTAATCCAATAATTAAACATTTATTGCCAACAGCACCTGCTCTCTCTCTTTACGGAGACCCCATTGGGATTTCCATCACACGATTCCAGGAAGCTTGAGGATAAGGAGAGAGGAAAGGGGAGGGAGGGAGGGAATGAGAGAGAGAGAGAGAGAGAGAGAGAGAGGGAGGGGTGTGGAAAAAGAGCAGCGGCTAGGATGGGTCATCAGATAGCTGGATTCTTTTACACCAGCGAGGTGGTTTTTTTTGTGCGTGAGGACAAACAGTGTGAAGTTATGTGATTTCCAGAACAAAGGAAAGAAGAAGAGAACAGATTTGCCGCGTGCCGCCGAAGAGAAGAATAGAAGAATGAAAGAGGGTTACCCCCCTCAGTGAGACATCCCTCAGAGTCTGACTGCTAATGAGAAAAGTTTTGATCTGGCTTTTTTGTTTTTTAATTTCTTATTTAGGACTTTTATTTGATTTATTTATTCATTTATAAATTGTCGTCTTTGAATTTCTTTTAACGGTCTTTGAGAAGAAAGTGAACGGTTTGAAAATTTTCTCGTTCCGGTTTGAGAATAAGAATCACTTCAACATCCTCAGAGAGCAGAGAGCGTATGCATTTCACTCAGGAGGAGAGATAGAAACAGAGAGAGAGAGAGAGAGAGAGCAGGAAAAGGAGAGAGTGAGTGTGAGTGATTGAACGAGTCATAGCGCGGGACAGCGTTCCCAGGGAAGCCGGAGTCAAGATGCTGCGCTACTTGATCAAAACCCTGCTCCAGATGAACCTTTTCACCGACACCATCCGGGACTCCGTCAACGGCACCGACCTGCTCTTCAATCTGTCCTCCATCCCATCCCTCAATTCCTCCTTCCTGGACTGGGCCAATTTCACCAGCTTCAACGGTGAGTCTACCACTGCATGCCATAAATCAACGTATGATTTAAGCACTGAAAGACAAAAAATAAATAAATAAATAATATAATATACCTATTTATAAATATATATATATTTATAAATAGGTTTAAAAGGTTTTTGAAATGGAAAATGTCTTGATGTTACAGTATTACTGAATGATTTGGTCTTAGTTAAGAATCTACAATCTGATGAATTTGAATGACCAGCTTGATTTGTTCTTTGTTGTGTTCATATCATTTGGTATCGTAACAGTGTTTCAAAATGTTCATGACTTTATATCAAAAACTCTGATAGATTTTTAAGAAACCCTGGAGTCAGAGTATTCACTTGAGTAGATGGGAAACTAAATATATTGTAATTGTGTTAATAAGTGATAACTGGGGTTCATCATAGTAACTTTGTTAAAGACAAATTTATGCTTAAGAACATCCCCAAAAGACCACTAACGGTTAACTAAAAATGCTAAACGAGAAGTAAATGTTTTCTATTTTCTTGTCTGATAACTAAGAACATTTTTAAATAAATCACCTTGAAGAACTTTATGAACTTTGTCAATTATACAATATGTAATGCAATGACCAAGATCATAAATTTTTCACACTGTCAACAAAAACTCAAAAAGATGGTATTGGCAATCAGTCGTTTCTCATGTACACAAAACTTTCCAATCGATTTCTCCTATTATGATGGATGTGTTTCTGATGTGTTAGTAATTCTGTTTAACTTACTGAGTTACAACCACATTGTATGTGTCTGCATTTTGTCCTCACTTAGTGTGTAAGTATTTAACTGTAAGTGTGTAACAGAGTGTTAAAGTGTGTCTGTTTGCATGTGCCCATATGTGTGTGTTTGCGTGTGTACGGATGCGTGTTTGCGTGTGTACGGATGTGTGTTAGTGTGTGCCATCGGGCAGTTTGAAGGGGAAGGTGTATTAGGAAGCCCCTGCTGTCTTCATCTCCAGTCTGGGGTAATGAAAAAGCAGAGCTGTAGGTAAAGGCAGAGGTAATTGGAAAGAGGTTATTTCACCTTGATGCCTGTTTAATGAGCTTCCATGTATGTCGCGCTATTACAATCAATACCACATGTTCCCCCGCATGCCACTCCTCTCACGCTTTAGCACTCAGGCTTATGGGTTTCCACGGACACCTCTCTCTTTGTCTACTACCTGTCTTAGATTGTCATTTTTCACCGTGTGGACTTTACAATGGTGTGGCACAACACCTTTCTTTCTTTCTTTCTTTTTTCTTTTTCTTTCTTTCTTTCTCTCTCTCTCTCTTTCTTTCTTTCTTTCTTTCTTTCTTGCTTTCTTTCTTCCTTTCTTTCTTTGTTTCTTTGTTTCTTTCTTTCCCACCCTCTCTGTTTCTTTCTTGCCATTACTTTGAGATTAATAAAAACCCCTTTGGAAACATCTCGTCAGTTTGAACATATGGCTGATTGAACACATTACACATCCTATGCTGGTTTGTGCGGACTGATTGATTGAGTCAGAGGAGTGAGAGTAGAAAGGGAGTGTTAGTCTCAGGTTGGGGTCTCTCTGAGCAGCCAGCATGAGGGAGTTGAATTTACTTTTTTGATATGTGCCAGCAGTAAACTGCTTGTCTCTGTTAAGTGCTTGTATTGATAATGCTAAAATAGTGGCACTGCTAAGCTGTCTCCTGTTCTCTCTCTCTCTCTCTCTCTCTCTCTCTCTCTAATCACCTGTCCTAATAGAGCACTGATGCAAACCTGGTTGTCCACACACACACACACACACACACGCACACACACACACACACACACACATGCATTCTCATTGCCCAGCTTTACTAGATGGAGGAGTTTGCAGCAAACAAGCTCCACAGAATCCACACTGAGCACTTGACACATGCGAATAAGCATTCAGCACACATGCTGTTTGTTTCTGTGCTTCTGTGTGTGTGTGTGTGTGTGTGTGTGTGTGTGTGTGTGTGTGTGTGTGTGTGTGTGTGAAATGTAAGTAAAATCTTTCCCCACCATCTCTGCCAGTGAGTGCTTCAGCACGCTGGGTACATAATGAACATTCTCACAACGGCATGTATCGGCTTCACTGACTGTTTAGAGAGTGATACTTTCTCAGTGTGTTAACACAGGGGAGGCGTTTTTAAAAAAGAGGAGAATTTAAAGCACAGTTTACTGGCATTGCCCCGCGTATGTAAGGATCGACGAAACGAGGCGTTTTTGTGGATGCGCGTTCGGTATTTTTCTGTAAAGCGTAAAGAGGTTTTTAAAGAAACCCCTGCAGAAAAGCAGAGCCAGAGGTTACGCGTCTGGCAGAAAATCTTTACAAGGTCTGAAACAAGGTTTCTCTGTGCCGAATGAGAGAAACAGAATTATCTCGGGCACTGCTCTTTTGTACTCCTCTCTGTCTGAGTGGATCACTGGTCAGTGTGTCCACAGGAGTCCAAACAACCTTCGTTCAATAGCCCTTAAAAAGTCATCCGCTCGCCGGAGCCCTCTTGGAACTAATCCGAGATGGAGCGAGGAGAAAAGAAAATCAATGCGGTCCAATAACTAATCTAAGAAATAATAGCTGATTCCCTCTGACAAAGTCTGTCGTGGTCCTTTGAGGACTGTAATGTTCATGTGTTGTGCTGTCACCTTTCTGATTTTTTTTTTTTTGTGAGAGAGAGAGGGAGTGAGAGAGAGAGAGAGAGAGAGAGAGAGAGAGATAGAGACGCTTGCATCAATATAGATCCAGGTGAGTGGTTTGATCGGAAGTTTCAATCTTTCTTAATCCCGGAAGACGAGATCTCGGAGGTGTCGATGAATTGGTTTTGATGGTTTCAGACAACCGTAATGCGGTGACTTCTCAGATCCTGATGTGTCTGGTTTGCAGCGGTTTTCAGAAATGCATGACAAACGTGTTGGCCTTTTTTTTTTTTTTTTTTTTGTGTAGCTTTGTGCATTTGGCTGGCTTGGTTCGTCCTCTTTTCACCCGCAGACATATAGAGAACTTTGAGAACCTTTTTTGACTCGAGCTGCATAGCCCCTCTGTGTGTGCAGCGGAATTGTAATTGACTCAAAGAAAATCAAATTTGCGACAACAGCCAAGATTGTCATGACAGCTTATTTCTGTGACTAATGGTGAAAATGAATATGAATTCATGAATTGGCAATGAATCACCACATTAAATTACTTTTGTCATGTGGAGGGCAGGGCCACACCTGGGGCTAAGGCTGCTTTATTCCATTGGAATCCAGTGTGTTAGTGTTAGCATGTGAGCACTTGAGTTCAAGACTGAATATGCCAGTCTGTTCAAAACTTTCAAGTATGATTCTGCTTAGTCATCTCGATAAATACACAATGATATGTGTAAGGTTGTGAGGAAACTCACTGGCTGGCCCTAATCTTTTTTTTTTTTTTAATCCGATCTCTGCAGGAGTCAAAGGCTATATTCAGTAATTGGCTGGGATGTAGTAACGGGTAGCATGTGTCTGGGTTATAATCCCTTACTAATGTGGTTGTTTGTCTCTTCACTGAGGTTAAATAGGCTCACCCTGCTGTTCATCACCTCAACACTAATCACAGGCTCCTCTTGTCATTAACACACACACACACACACACACACACACACCCTATATCTATATCTATATCTATATCTATATCTATATCTACACACACATCTCTCTCTCTCTCTATCTATCTATCTATCTATCTATTACCTGAGAGTTGAAGAATTACACTGTAGTTTTGACCATTCTCATTGTTACGGTTGTTCCATCTTGAGGTGCTTGTTTACTATATTTGTCATTGATGGAAATGGAAAGTGAATTCTACTCTAAACAATACCACGTGTTCAGTTTGCAGTTCATTAGCACAACACATCGCAGGTGTTTTTACAGAGTCTCACACACCTCATTCATCAGCAGTGTGTTTAATGTTATTACTCAGCTAATGGTGTTATGCTGTGTGCACTGGAAAGCAAAAGAGACAGAGAGAGAGAGAGAAATAGATTGGGAGGGAGAGGTGAGATGAGGAGAGAGAGAGACAGAGACAGAGACAGAGACAGAGAGACAGACAGGGAAACAGATAGACAGATAGACAGATCTCTTTGCCAGTGCGCATGATGGCTGTTTGTGTCAGAGGTGTGTGTGCATATTGTCATTGTGTGAGTATGTACGTTGGTGCGCTGTTGTCACTTGGTCTCCCCTTTCTGTCCCCTCCCCCTGACACACCCCTCTCCTGCTTAATGATAACACTCCACATTTAATTTATTCACCCAGGACGGGTGGTCAGCCATGCAATATTCATGAAGCTGAGGAGAGACTTTTGCCAAAGCCTGCTATGTTTATTCATAGGCAGGCTAACAACTCAGCTTACACAGTGTCAACTCCAGCAGAACCTGTCTGAAAACCTGAGAGTGCCTTACCAGCTGATCTGCCCATTCACACACACACACACACACACACACACACACACACACACACACACACACACACACTCACTCATACTTTACTGAACCCTAAAATCAAGTCTTAACCCTCAAACAGTCCTTTGAAAAAGTGAGGACCAGCCAAAATGTCCTCACTTTCCCAAAATGTCCTCACTCCCAAGGTCTAAAACTCAAACTGGTCCTCACAAGGATAGCTGTGCAAGTGGGGTGGGGAAATAAATTTTACTCACGTTTCACACACACACACACATTGTTATGTTTGGAAGGTTTGCAAAATGTTTCATAAGTCTAAGTGACCAACACTGCAAAATTACTCCTTCTACCTGTTTTTATCTTCTGCAATTATACATTGGGAGAGGAGCTTTGTGGAAATTACAGTGCTGTACCAAACACAGGAAGGAGCTATGCGGTTGTCACTTTATGTGAAACCCTATTTGCGACTGCAAATAAATCCCAGGTCATATCTCAATCAAACCAGTCCTCAATCCGCATCTCAGGGCAAATCCTCACAGGTAATTGAAGAAGTTGGAGAAACACATATTTGCATATGCATGCTAACACCTTGCGTTGGTAAGTCTGTCAAGAAAAAAAAAACCCTTTCCTTATTTTTTTTTTCCCGGGCATTTGTCACCTTCACACACTGGCGTATGCAGATATCGGCTGATTTTCATTCATATTTGGGTATGTACATAACTCTGCATAACATCGTGAGCGGAGGGGCTATTAAAACCTCGGATTAGCTTGTCGTGGGTCGGCGTGGCGGTACGGCTGATTAAGCTGGAGAAGGGCTCATCTTCCTGCACCCCGTGGCAGGAATGACAGTCATTTGCCGCGACATGACAGATATCTCTTCACAATGTTATTCATAGCCTGGTGGCGGCGGGAGATTGATATGACCGAGAGATCCTGAGATAATGTAAGTGTAGAGAGGGGGCATCAGTCAGAGAGAGAGAGAGAGAAACAGAGAAAGAAAGAAAGAAAGAAAGAAAGAAAGAAAGCGATGCCTTAGAGCAAAGCTAACGTACGAATGTATTCCGAACAACCTTTAAATAAATGTAGTTTTGCTTTCAGACACTGATTGCCTTAAGGGAAAGCATTATGGGTTTGCCTTAAGGGAAAGCATACTGTACACTGGTATTGTCCAGAACAGAATAAATGGCATAAATAATAAATGAGACAGACAGAAGCAACAGGTCCTATGGCAGGGTTAGCAGTACTCCTCCTGGAGAGCTGCACTGACTGACCCAGCTAACTCAGAATACTTAAACCTGGGTAGAGACTACACTCCACAGGACTGCACCAGTCCAGTTCCTTTACTATGGGATGCATTCAGTATTCACTGTCTGTGTCATGTTGCATATGAACAGAAGAAGGGTTATGAATATATAATAGAAACGGCGCTAAACTAATTTGGAGCCACCCTGATACTGTGTGCTGGATGACTATTAGAACTATACTTCATAAAACATATCCAGGAGAAATGAAAAACTAGTGATGAAATGTTATTTCTTTCTTTGACACATCAAAATCTGACAAAGTGACACAGAGAAAAACTCTAGTGATGACAGCAGTAGCAGTGTGATAAACTCCCACAAGCTTGCTGACCTCAGTCTAAACTTTTAGTGTGTGTTTGTGTGTGTGTGTGTGTGTCTGTGTGTGTGTGTGTGTGTGTTGTATATGCACACATGTGCATGCATGTGCGCATGTACATTACATGGATGTGTAGATGTGTGTGTGTGTGTGTGTGTGTGAGCATGTAGGTGTGTCTTTGTGTGTGTGTGTGTGTGCGCGCGCACATGCTCTGAGTGCATAGTCAGTGTGACTGTTAACTTCTCCTTCACAGGGTATCTGTTACCCTGTCAATCACCTTCACAATTTGACAGAGGTAGCAAGAAATGTCATCTCCTATTTCCCTCAATTGCTTCTTTTAGCATTTTTTCTCTCTCTCTTTTTCTCCTGCTCTCTTTCTCTTCCCTCCCTTATCTCACACCTTTAAACAGTTTGAAGTGACAAATGTTTATACGTATATATCATCATTTTTGTGTCTTAATTTGGTTTTGTGTCATTCCATAGATAAACCATCCACTTGGGAAATCCCCAGTAGGCATGCAGTCGATGAAAGTGTGGGGTTAAGTGTGTTGAAGATGGGGGGGGTCACGGAGAGGGTTCCTGACCCTGAGCCCACTCCTCATCATCACATAGAGCCCAGCTTCATTTATTTCTCATCCCCTGACATGAGTCAGTGTCCCATAGCTCACCAAGTCTCCAGCCAATGGAGCAGTCCGCTCTTTTGTCCACAACATCTGCCCACTGCTTTGTGATTCTAATGAGTGTCATTCCCCAGTCAACACTGAACACCCCCTACAATGTTCAGAACATACGTGCGTGCGCACACACAGACACACACACACAGATATGCATGCGTGCACGCTTATAAACACATGCACATGCATGCACACACTCACACACACGTACACATGCAGCCACACATTACTTCACTCATTCACATGTTTGCACGCATGCACACATACACACAACGCACATGCACACGCACACGCACACGCACACGCACACACACACACACATTCAGGCATCCAAAAGACAAGCAGAAATTATCTAATACCCACACATGCAATGCACATTAACACACATAGTTTAAAACCCACATCCATTCATAAGCTGACAGAGACCTTAATTTCCTGTGGAAATTACACATGCTAATTTTTGTAACTCTTTCTGTGAAGATGCCTACCACATGGATTGTCAGGTTATGCATATTCATTCATACACTCTCATTTGTATGCAAGCTTAGCAAATTAGCTCTTCCGTTTGGTAGGATTAGATCTTTCAAAAACATCATTTTGAGAAACATACCATGAATTGAGCAGTATGGTGCATGTAGAGTAGGGTATGGATGCGACTGGATGTTTTATATAGAATTTTATCCCAATTTAGATGAGTGCTTTTTTTTTTTTTTACATTGTTTGCAAATAGTACTAATAAAATTACATTTTATTTTAAAATGTTCTCTGTATTAATTTAATGAAAACTTATGTTCACTAGAAATTAGATGAATATTCAGCAGTAAAACGTGATAGCATATAAATTATAAGTTTATATATGTTTTTGATGTACACACAGTAATGACAGAAAATAATTGCACTCTTGAACAGAAATTCAGAAGTGAAACTTTTAACTCACAAAACTCGCCTTCAGTACAGTCAGTGATGATATCACATAGCCATAATTCAGATCATGATTTATGTGGACATTTAAGGTGTTGATCTATTATTTGAATTTCTGCTGGGATTAAAGCGGCAGAGCAATATTGATTAATCATTCCTGTCTGATAATGGCAGGCTGATTTGCAAAAGAGAGCAAGAGAGAGAGAGAGAGAGAGAGAGAGAGAGAGAGAGAGAGAGAGAAAATAAGAGACTTAAAGAAAGAGAGAATTAGAGAAAGGACATGATGAATTGCTTCAGCCCTGCATGGAGTATGGAAGCCTGTGGTGAGCATCCACCCAACCAATCAATAGGCATTTCACACTTAAACACTAATTAAGTCATTATAGGGCAACCGTGTCAGTCCTTGCCGGGTACTTTCCCCTCTCTCTTCCCCAGGGGAGGTGAGCGAGTCTGGGTTACGTGTCCGCGCAGTGCCCTCTCTCACCGCCACTAATGACGAGAGGCATAGCTCAGCTCCATCACGCGTGAAAACGTACACTGTTGTTATGATCTCACTCCTAATCACCCCTCCCCGATAACGAGAACAGCAGCAACAACAAAAACAATAACAACAACAACATTTTTAATAAACAAATGCATGGCAAGTCAAATCATTAACAAATTAAGACTTCCTCCTGGGCGAGTAAACAAACATTCGTAAAGTAAGACATTTATGATTACAGCCGAGTTGTCTCAGTACTCACTGTACATTCTAATGCAGAGGCTTCCTGACACCTGAGAAAGAGTGTTCAGGCAGTGCATAGCATTACTGCAAGGACAGTTTTATCAAACTATATAACTGCCCTTGATTTTTTTTTTTTTTTTTTTTACGCTATTCTACTTTAGATGCTGTTCTAAAAAAAAAAAAAACAGATAAGGATGAAAACCAGCTAAGACATAAATGGTAGTTGATATGATGGAGTATGTGGGTTTGGGCACTGAGTCTTTTCTCTCATTTGTAGTGATGTTCTGCTCTGCTGTCTTTAATCGTCGATCATTCTAATTTGTAGGTATCTGACTTGCCTTAATGATTAAATATTGAAGCAGGTAGATTTCAGACGGAGGGAGTGTGATGGAAGAGCAACGGAGCTAGAAATACCTCCTCTTCTCATTTTACATAATTATTTTTTTAAAAGGTAGAGAGTAAGAAAATGTCTTTTATGATGAGAGACTTTGCAAAAATGCGCGTGAACTGTTTCATTCACTTGAAACGCAGTAACGCTCAACACGATCAGAAAAAAACTGCCTTTACGTTTTAAGCCCTCAGCGCCTTTCTGTGTGAGGTAAAGGGCTGCCCTTTTCTTGCGATGATTCGCAGAACAGTTTTCTTAGCTTGCAGTATTTGAATATCACTATATATCATACGTTCCATCGATAAGCATATCTGCTGCAGAGAAAGACAAGACTGTCTTTGCGCATCTCTGTTCTTTCTCTACCTTTAAAATGCTTCATTTGTATGCTGTAGAGAAGTGCTTTGAAGGACCTGTAGGATGTGCCATGCAGGTGTGTGTGTGCGTGTGCACGCGTTTGTGAGCACGCTCGCGCGTACGCACTCATCGCATGCCTTCAGGACAACCCTGAGCCATATCCGTATATCTCTCCCTCCCAAGGCTCCGGAGGAGGTGAGCAGATAGGGCCTGTAGTGTCTTCCGACTGAAAACTCTCAAGTGCAAATCACGCGGATAGGGACGCGAGGTACGGCTGGAGCCGATCGACACCGAATCCGCTCTCCCTTGTGCAACCCGGCACCACAACCGCCAATTTGGAGTGATTGCGCCTGGCTCCGTGAAGGAGAGATCCGACGTGTGGAGGACCAGGCAGAGCGGCCCCTGTGTTCCTGAGCCTGATAGAAATTTAATAAGTGTATTAGGATTGGCAGCTACACTCTCGAATCTGCCCGGCCATTAGCATAAAGCTATTTATTAGTCTGATTTCCCAGGCTGAGTAGCGCCCCTGCCCAGCCGAAAAGGAAAGGTAGGGTGCCCGTTGCCATAGCAGCAGCAGAGGAAGCGAACCCGGAGAGCGGTGCGTGCGGTAGAATCCGCGGTGGCCATTTGCAGGCGGAGAGGACTGTTTTTTTTTTGTTTTGGACAGGCTGATTTAAAACGAGGGGAAAGAAAAGGTCAGGTTTTTAAACTCGATTCAACTCACGCTCCTCACAGAGCAGCCCTTGGTAAACAATGCTGCCATTTTCCGTTGTCTTTTTTTTTCCCTTGAAAAAAGACCAGCTTTACTTAGCCACGTCGAAAAACGCACGCACGGCTCATTTTGGGGAATAATGAGGAAACCAATTGTGTTACAATTTTTCAGTTCTATAAAGTTTAGAATATTGGCAGTAGATTCTTTAAAATATTCCTTGTTTGTTCTACCTCTCTGTGTCCATCTCCAGAGTAACACATCCATACATCCATACACACACTCTCTCTCTCATACACACATGCACTCACTCACATTGTAGCGCCTAAGTGGTCCCACATTAGCCTCCTACAGATACCAATTAGTGTTCTAATCCCAACCCCACAGCTCTGTACTCAGTGGGACAGAGAGAGAGAAACAGTGGGAGTTTATCTCTGTGTGTGTGCGCGTGTGTGTGTGTGAGTGAGAGAGAGAAAGAGAGAGAGAGAGAGAGAGAGAGAGAGAGAGAGAAACTGTGTGTGTGAGTGAGTGAGTGAGAGAGAGAGAGAGAAACTCTGTGTGTGTGTGTGTGTGTGTGTGTGTGTGTGTGTGTGAGAGAGAGAGAGAGAGAGAGAGAGAGAGAGAGAGAAATTGTGTGTGTGTGTGTGTGTGTGAGTGAGTGAGCGAGTGAGTGAGTGAGAGAGAGAGAAACTGTGTGTGTGAGTGAGAGAGAGAGAGAGAGAAACTCTGTGTGTGTGTGTGTGAGAGAGAGAGAGAGAGACTAAGGATGACCTCTGTTGCTTGTCTCGGTTCATCTGTGCCACCTCTCCATACATGAACAGAGGTGCTGCAGGGTACTGTTGGCATGATCAGGGCCGTGGTGTTTCATTCTCTATGAGGTGTGCAGAGAGGGTAAAGGAGCACCAATCTGATCCAAGGTGCAGAGAATCATAATGAGAACAGACTGCTCAAATCTCATTAGTATTCCACTTTAACAAAGTAATAAGTGAAGACCTGAGGTATTTTACCTCCAATTCAGTCACACTTCATTTCAGGCTATTATCACACCAAGCAACTCAGCAGAATCCCAGAGTGTTCATTAAAAAAAAAAAAAAAAAAAAGTTCAGGAATGTTCTAGAGTTTCAGTTAAAGCGATAAAAGAAGAAGCACTACTTTTCACAATGAGAAATTTGAATATGTGATTTCTCATCACAGATTGGTACTGACTTGCCCTTGATATTAGTCTTTCTGAACCGCACTGAATATAAATGAAAGGTCTTATTTTGTGTATCATCTTTCATTTCACATTTCACAGACATACATAGAGTCTGAAATTATACCTTAAGTAATTCAACCAAGTGCAAAATTAGATTTTCAAGTCATGATGGATAGCTCTCTCTCTCTCTCTGTGTATGTGTGTGTGTGTGTGTGGTGATAGGATATAGAGTTTGACATTGTAGAGGTTCTGATTATGGTTATTAGAGGACAATATTAGTCACGTGGGGACAAAAAATGATCATTAATTACACAGAGTATATTGGTATAAATAGATAACCTGTATCTTTTACATTCATGGCCAAGTGCAAATTGATAGATTTACTTTTTCTGACCTATAGCCCAAGACTGTGATTCGCTTATGAAAACTAGAAATGTGGTCACTGGCTTGGTTCACATATCTGTAATACACAAGTCCTCCTTCACAAAGACAAATATAGTTACCATGCAGAGGTAATGCTGTTAGCCTGAAGCTGTTCTGTGCCCCTTGCACCTCTCTCTTTCTCTCTCTCTCTCTCTCTCTGTCTATCTCAGCTGCATGAGTTACTCCATTCAACAACAACTGACCTTTCCCTTATGAGAGTGAGTGGAGAGCCAGCTTTGTGTGTTGGTCTGCTACATAGAGGTCTAACAGGTCTGACAGTCTGTACGTGACTAAATAAGGATTCCTCAGTTCATCGAATGACCGTTATAACTGACAGATTGGTATACTGTTTAGTTTAAATGTATCTATTTTGTTGAGATCCAATAGACTTTGCTGCCATTCAAGTTATACACCACAAGGGGGCAGTAAATGTAACGGTCATAATCACCTCTGCTGGTCAGGTAAATACTGTAAAGTGAATGAACAAACATTAAATCAGTTTCTCTGTGATTACAGATATCTTGGGAGCTTGTGATATATTTATGATCGTTTTTCTGCCACTTTGAATGTTAAATGTTCCACCTAAGTTTACCTATATATTATAACCTGCTTTCCTTCTCGCTGACATACGCATATGAATCATTTATTCAGTCTTGGGAAGGAAACAAGGTTTAGGATAAGGTTAATTGGGCAATTAACATTTAAATCCTCTTGTTTTAAATGTATTCAGTAAGGTGTCGTAGCAATTACGAGTATTTCGGGTGCTGCTCCTATGCAAATTATTGGGCGGACCACCAAAAGTCATGCATACTGAATACTACAGCCGTGAAGGCGTCGGACTGTTCGTACGATACCGCTTTTGTCAGAAATTCCAGTCTGTCATGATACTTTTGGTTGGTGGGGATGTATTATTCAATTAATCACAATACTTTAATGCATTTTCGGCAGTTCTGAAAATCCCTTGATATATTACCTATGTGGTGATACTTTTGGTAAGATCTCTTAACTTATATTCTATCTGATGTTCTTTAGCTAAGTATTTTATTATAGTTCTCACGTATCATCATTCAGTACTCTAACGGATATATAACCAGGTACACTAGGATGTACGACAGCGACAGGTGAGTCTAGCTTAGCCCTGCTCTGTGGAGTGATCTTTCATGAATCCGTTCGCCTTCTGCCATAATTAGCCTACGTGCAGCAGCATTTGGCCTGCCAATTAGTGACATACTCAAGAGTGTGAGAAGAGCGAGGTTGCAAGGGAGAGTCGGTTCTCCCTAAGCCCCTCTCTCACCACCCTGCGCCCAACGCTTTGCATTTAAAAGACCACCGGCGCTACCCTAGCACATGAAAGGAAATGTCAGGGTCGAAGTTCGTCTCAGATAGCTGCGCATCAAAGCAGCCGATGGCTGGCTGACATTTCCGCGCACGTCCAGACAGACGGTGCTATGGCAGGAGGAGAGAGGGTTTTACCCCCCGTTTGGCCGTTCCAGTGGGACCTTAGGAAAGATGGATTCGTGGGGTAGGAGTCTAACGCTTTAGGAAGATGATAGCACTCTTGCCAAGATCCGTAACTCATTCTTCGGGGCAAGCCGAGGCACAGACCTATGAAAAACTTTAGGGCAGTAGGCTGGGGATCTTTCCGGTGTCTCCTTGCTGCTGTCAGCGGCGTACAGAAAAATAAATCTGAAATACACAGCTACGGACTCACTGATTTGCTGGTTAACAGTTTATGCACAGAATATAACTTGTCAGTAAGGGGGAAAGCAAAGTTAATTTAAGGCAAATTTCTCCCTCTTGTGGTTGTCTTTGAGAATTACTCATAATTGAGAGAATTTGTATGGGGACCACGGACAGGCAAATTTTTAACATTTTGTACCATATCATAACAGACAAAACTTATGTTAACTTATGTGTTAAAGTATTTTTAATCGTTTGTTACCGTAGGACTTTATTTTACTTTCAAAATGACAATTGGCGATAAAGAACGTTATTGATGTCCAACAGTGAAAAATAGCAGCCCGTAAACATAAAGGAAGCTGTCGGTTCACGTGAAGCTTAAGAATCAAAGAGAAATTATCACCGAAATTATAAGAATTTAAGAGAAACTGAAAAATCTTACTTTCATATGGCTGTTATTAAATTAATCTTTTTTAGTGCAAAAGAGCGCAGACCACACGTCACGTGGTTCTGCTTCTTTGCAATATCAGAAAGAGTGCACACGATGGCGCTAGATCAAAATTCGCGTCCCACTTCGTATAAGTACGGAGTTTGTGTTTTGAACTGGACAGACATCGGACGGAAGTACAGACTTTAATTCTACCAATAACTAATCAGAAACTTATCAGGCTTATATTGCTACAGGATTTTCGAACAGGAAAACACACTTTCCTTATGATGACTAAGAAAGACTTAAAAAGGCATTTAAAATGGAATGATATTTTCATGTCTAATTTTAACATGGTATTTTATTAGTATTTGAAGAAATGATGTCAAACATGTTCCTGATTTAGACCACTTCAGCATTTACAAATTCCCCTGAGAAATTCCCAAGAGATTACTTAATGTGGCGTGTTAGTGCAGTGGTCTACCACCAGATGGCAATGGTAATCACTTTTTTTTAAAAAGATCGTCACAATTAAATACTGCCCTTGCTGTTTCTTTCGTCCACCACTAGATGGCGGTTGAAGGCCTCAGTTCATTTTCCTTGCATAGTGACACCTTCCTGGACACAGGAAATCCCATTTGGCCCTTGTGATCTGCTGTCATTCTAGTTTCTACTCTTTGCTGATTTTGACAGGTGTGTGGAATCAAAATGTTTGATGGTATAATAACCAGCAGAGCTCTTGAGTTCCAGGACAATACTACATTCTCATAACACTACCCTGCACTCTGTTCTGAGCGTGATTTCAAAACGTCCACTGGAAATGCATCTTGAACTGCATGCTCACTTGAGACGTGTGTTGATATTCTACCACAAGAGGGCAGCAGAGCCTCGCTTTACCATTGAATTTGGCCAACTGTACACTTGCACAAAAATAAATAAGCATCTCAACAGAAAAAAATAAATAAACAAACATATCTGACAATAATTATATCTTCAATATAAATTAATAGAATTAATGTCAAGCTTTATTTGATTTTTACTTGTCACCAATGAAACTGAGAATTTTCATGAGGCTGATTTTGAAATCAAGTAATGGCATTTGATGTCTCATTGATTTTCTTTCGACGCCAGATTTTACTTGCTGTATTCTTCGTGGGGCTTTGCAGATGAATGGGAATGAATCATAGCTTCCATCCTGTTTCAGGCAATTTGCATAGTTTGTCTATATTTAAACAGGAGGACAGCTTGATTAACTGAATAATTTGCTTTTGTCTTTTTTGCTGTTATCTGCGGGATTCTGTCTGATAGTTTTATCTCTCTCTGGCACTCTGGTGATTAGGGTTCCATCCACCACAAACTTGGCTCAGTCAAAGGTTCACATTTAGGGGTGCGGCGTGCCAGTTTGGGAATCTATTAAAATCCTAAAGGATGTGATTAAGGGTTTGGGTGTTGGATGTTGGCAGGTGAGGGGGCGGCTCTGGTCAGTTCCCCTGTGTTTCGCCGCCCTGCCCCGGTCCAGTGTTTGAGCCCCTTCTGCTGCCTTGGGATTGCTTCCCTCCACGCCCCACATGTAGATTTGACCACTCCCCTTCGTACACCCCCTGGTCCCCCACGCTCAAAGGACTGCCACTGTTCCAGGCACTGACAAATTGATTTGTGGCTTTTGTCTTTGTGTCTGTACGTCTGTGAGTGTGCTTTTAGATACAGGGTTGTTGAATGGTTTGGATAAAACGTTCTATGACATAAATTTTGTATACTGCTGCACAGTGCGTGCTTGTGTGTGTGTGTGTGTGTGTGTGTGTGTGTGTGGACATGTGTCTGTGTCATATGCATGACCCTTCACGACCCAAACGGGTCCAACTCTCCTCAGGCCGCTGAATGAATGAAAAGCTGAAGTTGTACGTGGGTTGGGATTAGCCACGTGTGAGGACTGCTTTCCACAGGGAAACAGCAGCTACGAAGTCAACAGCTAAACAAAGGCTTCTTTCAGACTGATATCAAAGGGAAGGTAGAAAACAACCTTAAGAGCAATAGAAAACAGTGTGAATAATATACTCCTTATTAGGAAGGAGTGCACCGAAGAGAAAATACTTAATTTCCCATTGTATAACTAATACGATCTCTCCCTGTGTTACCTCTCTGTTTATTGTAAGTCTGTAGCTGTTCTCTCCACACCCTCCTTTCCTATAGAGCTACATACTAATGAGTCCACGACCCACTGAATTCACCAGTCCTCCAGTGTTTTTCTCTCTCACTCCCTCACTAGATCCTATCGATTTCTACCCCTCAGGCATTGATCCAAGAATCAGGTTTCGTGTGTGTGTGTGTGTGCGTGTGTGTGTGTGTTAATAAGCAATCAGGCCATCCCTGCAACATTCAAGAGAAATCCATTCAGGGTTGATCCTTACTAGTTAAATTTCCAGTTTGCGCTTGCGGAAAGATAATGACCGCTCGTTCAGAGGTAGTCCTAACCATTTCTGAGAAGAATGCTTTTGTCCTGTTTGTATGGTTTTCAGCCTTGACTTGTGAGCAGTTTGAGTTATTTCATTTATATTTTCAATGAAGCCCCTAACACAGAGAAAATCGCGGAGTTTTTAGAGACAGGAAAAGTGTTGCTGTATTCAAAATGCCATT
>NC_044509.1:14352365-14372365 GCF_902362185.1 Chanos chanos
GCTAAAGTGAGATTTATTGCACTGCATGGGAACGAGTGTGTTCATGCCTAGCTGAGGCTCAGAATTTAATTAATTAATATTGAGGTTGAAAAAAAAAAAAAAAACCCCAGCAAAGTTCAGACCGTGCTACTGGCTGATCTTCTGTGCAAACATTGTTACTGGAATTATCTTGGGAGGAAATTCAAGAAAAGACTTCATAACAAGACATGTCATTTCTCATATTCAGGTGCTCAGATTAAATAAACCAGATAGCAGTGCTACAGTAAGACACAGGGACCCATTCAGTTGGACCGGCTGATCAAACAAATATTGTAGGCAGTGGTTAATAAATGAAATAGATCATAACATGCTAACAACCAACTATCATCTAGGTTATATGACAGTGAGTAAACACTGACACATTTTTCTGTTCCATTTGTTGACTTGATTTCTGATAGAATTGTTACATACTAGCACTTGATAACATTATCACTTGAACACAGCTAAAGAGAATGAGCGAGATAGAGAGAGAGAGGGAGAGAGAGAATAACAATATTTCATTGACCAGTAATCCCTTTCACAGTCCGATTGAATTGTAGGTTCGCTATCTAAAACTAACTCAACAGATCTCTAAAATCAAACAATTACTGGAAGAAGCTTATTTTATACCTGTGGTGTATTTTACCCCATCAGCGCTGACAGCAGCACACAGAGGAAACTTAGAGATCATGTGTTAATACATTCAGTGCGCTATGCATAATTCAGTATTGCCCCTTTGTCAAATGGTGGTATAAAATAGTACCAGGGTTCAGAATGTATTACACAGATACAATGACTGCATCTTTGGCTAAACCTTCATTGATTAGTGCATAAGCACTGCTGTAATCAAAAGGGAACAAGGTTGCAGAGGAGGCATAAGCCCTTACTGATTAAAAGATCACCGCTGGAGAAACTTCATACTCATGGTTGGAGATCCTGGGCTCTTTTTTTTTTTTTTCCCCGCACCTCTGAGGGTACCTGTGATGTGGAAATTCTGGATTGATTCTAAGTTGTCAGAACTCCCACTCCCTGTTTCCAAGAGACTTAAAAGTCTAAGGTTCCAATTTGTTCTGAAAAACCATAGGGGTCTATTTAAAAATGTCAAGGATTTTTAGTCACGGGTGATTCGGTGTAGAGAGCTCAAGTGCTTCATGTGAGCGCGAGCATATTCTATAAGTGGAGGGCTTGCTGGGTGTTGGAACCGACTTGGAAAATGATTATCTGTTTAACTTATTTCTGTCCTTATGTTCTATACACCTTGGGATGGTTCAATACTACAAAAATGTACTGTTAAGATCAGAATAGACACTCCTTAATACAGTCTGAAGTATTAACGAAACTATTAACCATGGAAGACTGCAAACAAAGGAAAGATCTCTTTTTCTGTCAAGAAAAATAATTGCCATCAGTACCATTTTTAAATTTTTATAAAGTGAAGTGAGCGCTCAGATCTACACAGCATTTAAAGGTCTCTTTAACTGTACTCCTGATTAGCTATCCTTCTGCAAGTACATCACATCAAGTAAATGATCAAATAAAACAATATCATATATAATATTTCAGTTGATAGCTTGTGTGTTTTAGTTCATATCTATATAGTACTGGAGTGAGAATTCAGCCCTACAATGGAGTAAAACTGCACATAACCGCAATGATTTCTAGATCTGAGAGCTTACGTCTTTCACAAGTAATGGGATCTCTTGGCTCCTGTGGTGGGGAGCTGAGTGTCGTTTAGGAGGAGATAATATATATTAAATACCATCAGATCCCCCCCCCCCCCCCCCCCCCCCCCCCCCCCCCCCTTACAGATAGATCACTAACATCACTCCCTTACTGTGGTAATGATAGAGAAACCTCCCCAGAGAAATAAACAACTAGGAGCTAGAACTCTTCTAGCAAATTGCCTTACATCAGGAAACAATTCTAACAATACTTGCACTAAATATAACATAGCCCCCAGGAGTCTCCTCATTCAACTAAATGAGGGAAAGCATATGATGATGGCCTGTGCCTTTGCATAACACTGTATGTGTGCTTGTGTCTGAATGTAAGCAGTTTCTAATACTTGTACCAAAACAAATAAATAAATAATTGCTCGTTGGTTAATGAATTAATGAGACTTCACTCAACCTCAACCTGCAAAGAACCAATTTACACACTCCTTATCTTTTCCACTCACTTGAATATTACACTGCATGTACTGCTGTGTCTTAAGTCTTCCCAGTTTGTGTTTGTGCGCGCACGCACGTGTGTGTGTGTGTGTGTGTGTGTGTGTGTGTGTGTGTGTGTGTGTGTGTATCTGGTGTTGTTAACCTTGCTCTGAGGAGGAGGAGCTGAGACCCTTAAGCACATTATCCAGAGCATCCTGTCTCTCATCACTAATGCTCTGGCACAAATCCAGCCATCTCTAAGTAGGCTACACCAGAAGACCAGGCAACGCTCTATGAGCTGTACACCTGGGCTAGTCAGTCAAGAACTGCTTACAGCAGATATGCAACAGCTCTCACACAGCTCCAAAAATGCTGAAAAAAGCACGGCTTAACATGTCACATTTCCAAAATTAATCCTTAGGTAATGTGCAGAGACTGCATGAAAAAAAAAAAGAAAAGATGACAAAATATAGGAAAAGCCTAATAGGATTTTGTACATGGACAAAACTGGACAAAGCTTTGGAGGACGAGCTTTGTTTGAACAAGCAAGTTTCGGCTTGGCAGTAGCTTTCCATAATCATTCTGCCCAATGTCATCAGTGACAAGGTTGTGTCTATGGATGAATGACCTTTATATGTACCATATTTTTAACACATTAAATGCATTCAAAAGAAAAAAAAGAGTACATTTTTTCCCCTTTTTTCTGTTTTTTTCCCCTTTTAAAAAAAGAAATAATTCAAGAGGCATTCAGCAGCATTCATCATTTCTTGAATTACAAATATCTACTCACACCACTCATGTAAAAGCCTTTAGTGAATCCTCCTGTGATGCAGAAGTGACATGATTAGTTCAGTAAACAAAAAGCTTGCAGATAAATGTGGGCCCAACCTTTTTTTGTGTGTATGCTGAGGACAATGTGTCTCAGGCCAGAGCCAGTAGTCTCATTCCAGTCTGTCAAGATTGGCAATTTTCTTTTTATGTGATTTGGCATGCTATACTTTGTTTTGATAGCCTAAGAGGCTCTACGCTGCATTCACAAAGGAGTGATGAGTATCAAAAACATGTAATTTCACATGACTGACAGTAATTTTGTCAGCAGACTGGAAACATTTCACTTAAGACTGAACCAAATAGGTTGCATGGGTTATGTGCTTAAAAGCAGAAAGAATGGAGATGGCTGGGCTGTGGTGGGTCAAAAGATACTTAGATAGATAGATAGATAGATAGATAGATAGATAGATAGATAGATAGATAGATAGATAGATAGATAGATAGATAGATAGATAGATAGATAGATAGATAGAAGAGAGAGACACAGAGAGAGAGCGAATGTACAAGGTTGTACATTCTCTACAAAGGACTTTAAAAATGTATATACAAAGGACTTTAAAATGTGTGTGTGTGTGTGTGTATATATATATATATATATACACACACAAAATGCATTTTTTATCTGCTGCTTTTGTTGATGTTGTCTCACCTCTCTCTCTCTCTCTCTCTCTCTCTCTTTTATTTATTTTTGTCTCAGTAGTCAGTAAATGACTGTTGGGTGTGTAGAGAATGGAGCTGTCTGGTACTTGGCCAGGCTGTACACTGGAGGCACAGTGTCATTAACCTTTGACACAAGGGACATAAGGAACCAATTAACACCTGGCTCGAAAATGCATGACAGAAAACATGCTTTCATCTTTATTCTCTTTTTTAACTTTCTAAGAATTAAACAGAATCAATAGATTGTAGAACATGGTCACAAAGCTACTTGTAATCTCTTAATTTGAATTGATCATTTCTTTCCTCAAATGGTGAAATTAACATCCTGGTCAATCCTCAAGTGTCATTCATTTTGGCCAATTCTTACCCTTTCATGCCTTTAAAAAGAGAGTTATCGTGAGTCAAGATTAAACAAGAGCACGATCATGTAAGAGAGGAAAAATCAGAGATATGAAAAGAATCTTTAGCAGCTGTCTGTGAAATCAAATTAGCACCCCCTTGGTCTTCACTCGTGGGTGTTTGGAGTGGTTTATTATCCTTATGAAGCTCCCTCTCTCTCTATCTCTCAAACCTCCAGCATGCTCCAAAATAAAGCAGAATAGTTAGAGAATGAGCATGGAAAAACCACCCCATGATTTCATTATTCCACACAGTTGCGCTTAACGACACCAAGAAAGAAAGCACGCTGATATGAAAAAGGAGTTTTAGTTTACTGAAGAGGGAAAAAACAGAAAGGGTGTGGTGTATTATGACATTGACTACAAGTACCACTTTTTTCCTTTTTTTCCCACATATATCGGTGAAAAGAGGCAGTTAAAACAAATAAAACAATTATTCTGCAGGTATTAATATTGATTATAAGTTTTGTGTGAATGATTTTCCGTAATATCTTAAATATAAAATTGTACTTTCAAAATAGCCCCCAATGTTACCCTATTCCAATATGCTTTTTTTTTTTTTTTTTTTTTTTCGTTTTAAAATGAATGAGAAAGTTGCACAAACAAAAACAGTATTCATCCGGGGAGAATATTTCACCCTCTTAGATGCATTTGAACATGAGCAGAAATCAATGCATTTCCATTAGATTGACACGCAGAAAACCTCTATCATTTAAAGCGAACTTGGAAGAGTCGGGGAAACATTGCAAGGATTTGATTTAGTCTAGTGGCTTTGGGGTTTGGCGATAAGGACAGCATATATATTAGGTGTCAACATGGGAGAGACAAGTGGCTGGGAGAAGATTTTATCAAGGGGCAGCAGAACTCTACTCAGAGTCTCCTCACACAGTACACCTCTCTCTGGGACATCATTGAGTATAAGAGTGGTACAAGAGCTCTGTCTCTTTGTTTGCTTGACCGGTGCCAGTACGGAGCCAGTATAGTTTACACACAAGGACGAGTCGCTCCCAATGGATCTGTATTAGAGTGTGAACAATTTCAGCATTCTAATTCTGACTCTAACTGTTTTTCTGAAAGCAGTTTTAGAATGCTGAAAAAGATCTCAATGGAAACACCAGTGCCTGGAGTGGGGTATCAGCTTAAGAAATTATGTAGAATGGAGCCCCTAGCACAGCTGACTTATTATACCACAAAAATAGGGTTTTAGGGGGGATGGGGTTACATCAGTCTGATATTAAATGTGGCATCACTAAACAACATTATTTAAATTCCCAAGTAACGCTTGTTAATTATCAAACATTTATTTAAATGAGCTAAATAAACTGTGTTATATTTCAGAAAGGTGTTTTCAACAGCACTGCTGAGATTCTTCTTCTTACTGCCACTGACAGGGAATGTGGCAGGTTTCTCACATTTAGATGTTTGATAAGACTTTACATAGCATACAATTATAATCCATCATTGTTTGATTAAATGAGTGTATGAGCCTTGGTACAAGACTTTGTAAATGCAATTTGTACATTTTTACATTTTTTCATGAACTTTTCCGTTGATATTCTACACTGAAAGTCAGACAGAATAAGTAGCTAATATTTATTTTGAAAACAGTCTAAAGAGTATAATGACAGTATATTTGCACAGATTACACCAGTGGTCCTCAAACTACAGCCAGCGGCCCGCCCCCACATTCTGAGTGGCCCCCGATGCAATGTATGTGATATATTGTATCCAGCACTCTGGTTCATTTAGTTTTATTTAGTTTATTTATTTACTTTCCGCCCTATGGTGCATTTCGCTTGAAATTCCACATTTTTTTCCTCTGCTGGCTACCGTATTTGGACGGTCATTTAGTCACCATAGCAACCGTTCCGCCATACAGGGTCCCGCCACACTCTTGCGCCACAAGAATATATTGCCACAGGTACCTTTTTTTTTAGCCTAGCTCGATAATTTTCTGTTATTTTCGGAAGAAATGTCGAAGATGAATCGTAAACGAAAAAAATGATTATGAGTGCCGGGTGTTCAACGAACAATGGAGTAATATTTTTTTTCTCTTCAATGCAAGAACAAGGCAATTTGACTGATATGCCAGGAATCGGTAGTGGTTTTCAAGGGTTACAATTTGCGCAGACATTTTGAGACAAAACACGAAGATAAATATGGTAATCTGAAGGACAAGTGTGGACAGACAAGATAAGAAAACTAAGGGGTGTGCTAGCTACACGACAGAATCCAATTTTAAGGTAAGATCAGCAGAACCAGTCTTGCCAACGGACGAGCTTTCGTGTGGCAAGACTGATAGCTAAGATCGGAAAGGCCTTCACCGAAGGTGACTTCGTAAAACAGTGTTTAACCGCAGTCACATAGGAGGTATGTCCCGATTAAAAAAAGTAAAAAAAAATATGCCCTGTGTTCTGTGAGTTGATCGGCAAGTACAATTAAGCGGAGAATTTAAGAGTTGGGAGCCAACGTGCTCAATCAGTTGTAAGAGAAATAATTTTTAAAAAACTGGGGGGTTTTTTGGCAGGCACTTTACGAAAGGAGCGATATGAAGGACACCGCACAGCTGTTAGCCTAATTTTAATTACTGGAGTTGATACGACCAATTTCGAGGTATACGAGGAGATTGCTGCACAACAGAGCCTCAAAGGCACAACAACTGGCAGAGCCATTTTTGACAAGGTTTGTCATACATGCGTGCATGCCAGAGTTTCCAGTTTTGCAGATTTGTAACTCCTTTCCTAGTTGAAATGTAAAATATGTACTGTTCAATATGCACATTTGGCTTTTTCCTGCTTTTTCAGAATGTTCCTCACTCTGTATTATATTACTTGCACTAAAAGGGTTGAATAAAATAATGATAATGGTTGGAATGCTTAAGAACTAGTTTGATTTTTTTTTTTTTTTTTTTTTTTAATTCTAGTTACCTCCCTATTATGTTTTATATACAACTTTGACAATGTGCCATGGCAATGTAAAATAAAGCCAGCTAACAATGGTATATAAAAACGATTGAAATATATCATTAAATATAATGGGTTAATATTCAACTAAGGTAGACCTGTTGTTGTCCACAGTACTATTTACTGTTAGTGACATACTCCGGCCCTCCCAAAGAGCCAGGCAGAGTGATCTCACCCTCCTAAGAAAGCGTTTGGGGAACCTTGGAATACACTGTATGTGCTGTTAAGGGTTGTATTATTAAAAAGGTTCTAACCCATTTTCACTTTATATGTCTGAAGGCAGTCACATAGTTATAATTAGGAGTCACATCGAGTTGATCGTTGCATGTTCTTAAACAACTGAAGGCAAACAGGTCACTGCTAAATTGTTATTCAGTGGATGAAGACATGTATGCATAATCCTAAGAAACTGTGTGTCAGAGTCAATGACAGAGTGGTTATGTTTGTGCTTTCCTAACTATACACACACACACACACACACACACATATATATATATATATATATAGTTAGGAAAGCACAAACATAACCCTCACCCTAACTTCTCTTTATAAAATGTTCTTTTCAGTTAAGAACTTTATTTAGGATCCTGTGAAACTGTATTCAGTCTGTGAAATAATTACCTGTAACATAACATGACAACACTATATTACTGATCTGTTAATCTTTCTTCAACACTATCATTGTGTTTAAACAAAACAAGATAACCCTATGTTAATAATGGAAGTGTTTTAATATCTTTTTTTGCTTCATGAAAAATAGACATATCTTAACACAAGGGATCGTGCTCATTTCCATATGAAAGCCAAAGCTGCTTCTCATCAAGACATGAATGAGTTCACGTACAACGGTTTAGGTCATGACTCAGACAAATGCAAACAAGCAGTCACTTTTTTGGAGTGTCAGCGGTGTCATTAGCTCACTCCTTTGAAGTTATGTCACTACTAGAGAATCATACTTAAAATTGGAGGATAGTACCCTCACGATGTTCAACGTAACCTAGGTCAAGAATGTAAAGACCTGAGTTCGGCCTGGACAAACTATTTTAAGCGCATGGGCTACAGGCCACTGCAGTGGGTTTTGGGCACCCCTGGAACATCCAGAGCTGTCGTTAAAACAGACACCTGGAGTCTTCACAAAACCAGGGACTTAAAGACCTATGTAGGCTATATGAACAGAACTTGGGATACTCTCCCAATCAGACATAATTAAGGGGCGATTACACGTCTTTTTTGCCATAAAGCATTAAACATAAAGCATTAACATGCGTTCATGGTAAAAGAGTTGTGAGTTGCTTTGTTATTAGAAAAAGCTACCACAGTAAGACCGTAACAATAACGACGAACCTTTCAACCAAAGTTTACTTATCTTTAGTTAAGTAGCGTAAATCATAATGGTGAGTAATTGGACAAACAGTGATAGTATTGTCCGCTGACGGCTATTATTGTTGCGCGCCCTATCACGCGCTACATGTTTCAAAAGTGTTAACACATGTGATGACAAATATTGCAACAGCATGTAAAATAGCAGTCCCCAAAACCCCCTACCTGAGAAACACCGTCTCTCCTTGTCTGACAGTAATATTGTCCATCACTTTGTTGTCAGTTTGGGAATCCCCTTGACTGCGGACAGGCAAACCTGCAGGGAGAAGAAACAGCAGTCTAAGCGATATGACAATAAATCGCCTCCAAGACCCAGCAAAGCGTTCACAAACACCCATCTTGAAATTCTTCTGCAGGTGTCGACAGTGTTATTCCGTTAACTGTGAATACGTTCACCAGTCCACTGTTAAACAGCCATTACAGTTCATCTGTTAATCCAGATATCCTTCTCAGGTAGAAAAAATCTCTCGCGCACTCGACGACGTAGTTTACAGCCGTGTCACCAAAGGCATAGCCTGTGTGCTGTTCCTAGACGAAGCTCGTTACTCAAAGCTCTCTGTCAAGCCGGAGACTGCAACAAAAAAAACTGAAACGGAAATGTTTCCTTAAGCATTCAACTGATAGAAAACATCACCGGTTCGAGAAGTTTCTAAGAAAAAAAATGACCAATTGAAATCGACTGTATTCAGTAAACCGTGCCAAAATGTATCAGTGATCTTGCCCTAGACAGATTGTTGTGATAGATTCCGCACAGTTCACTTCAGCACCACCACAGAATCCCATGCAGTAGGGGTGCTGCTCCAATGGGACTACCCTTCTTTTCCAGGGAGTCGTTCCTAGCTTTAGACTTAATTGAAGTTAGGAACGAACAGAGGCTACAGGAGCCCAATTCTCAAATCAGTGTACACAACCACGCGCAGTTCGAGTCTACTAAACCTTCCTACCTCTAACACGTGGGGGGGGAAAAAGGTGGCAACTGTAAATGTTGTCATGGCAGCAAAAGACATGCCTACACAATCCAAAGAGCATTACAAAATCAGTTGTTTTGCTAGTTTAAAGAGGTGAATGTTATGTAACTATATGTAAAAATATATGTATACAATATATATGCATATAGTATATACATATATAGAATATACATGTTATGAATGCCTTTATAATTCTCTAAATTTCTTAGAAAATCTGGACTTTGACCATGATTTTAGAAGGACAAGCATCAGCAGTATGTAAAGCAAAAATCATGAACACAGAATATTCAGAACACACAACTGGTTAACCAACTGAAATTTCAACATAATCTTTACTCATCTCAGTTCATTAGGAAAAGGAGCGAACAGGTGATTACTTCTAGTACAGATAGCACATGTTCTGTAGGATATTGGTTTCAGATCAAGGGATAACATTTTAATTACGTTTTAACGTTTAATTTCAGCTCAGATCTTTATCTTAAATAACATACGGTTAGTATATTCTCTGATAAATCTATACTTCTTAGGAAATACAGTCACCAGCTTTTACTTGAGTCAAATACATCTTTATCTGAGGGCATTCTTAAATGAAAAACACATATTGCTAAACATTTCTCCTCTCCACCTCGGCTTCAACACACACTGGAGATTACACTAGAAAATCTGCATGCACGTGTAAATTTAAGACAATACTGAACAGATTCAAGGACCACTCTGAGAGCAGCTAATGACTGAAATAATACGCTTTCTCTGACGCACAAGCCAGCTTAGTGATAAAGTCCATTATAATAAGTAAGAAACCAGACAAAAATAATGGGATCGGACAGTGCATTCCCTTGTCAAGTTGGTTGTTTACAAAGGATCTTTCATCACCACCACATATAAAGTATGAAAAAAAGAGAGCTCAAATTATATTTAGGCCGCTTTATACACACTACTGCTATTCCTCCAGATGAAGTTAAAACAGACGTTCCACTCAGCGTCTCAGCCCCCGTTCAGCACACCAAGTTCTGTGTTTGAAGCCTATGGTCAAAAGCCTTTTTAATTCCTCTGAGCACTGTTGCTGAGTTTCCTAAAATATGAATGTAATATTCTTAAAACTTTCATTTCTGTTCCAAGTTGCAGATATTTTACTTTCTCTCCGTTAAACTATTCACCTATTCAGTTCAATACTCCTGTCATGTGTACAACTCCGGAGTTTTATTTACCTTTTCATCATGACTAGTAACAGATGTGGAGTAAATGGGCCATGTTTGGCACAGAGGTAAGGGAGCACCTCAGTAGTTTTGCTCCCTAGCCTCCTCTGATGTGCTCCAGATGGTCTTTCTCCTCCTTTGCTACTCCCTTTCTACAAATGAGACCTAAGATAATGTAGCTTTCATAACCAAAACAAACAAACTAAATATCTAAATCCATGAATAAATAAAAAGAAATAATTCATGCAAACAGAGAAATATGCATGTTATTTGTGTATTTATTTAAATTTATTTCATTTAAAGAAGGGCTAACTGAGTGTTGTCAGTTCCCAGTGCGACCGATATTAAACTGTCCTTCTAGTAGCATATGCTATCAGTATGTAAATTTGTAAAAATTTCCAAACAAGTGAAATCAAATGTTATTGAGTCTACAGAGTCCAGTAAAACTGCACACGCAAAAAACATGTTTTTAGTCACTGTGTTTCATTGAGTGTGAGAGCAAATGAACTTTCAAGTTCAAAACACTGAACCATGATTGACTTGGTTACAATTCCTGGTGGAAAACAATAATTACGAGTAAACAAAAAATACCCACAAAGAGGCAGTGCACATCTCCCCGTGACTTAGTAAACAGTGGTTATGGTTTAGGAAAGGATTCCAAGCAGCTAGAAATTGGAATGCAGGGATACACCTCTGCATCAAGATGACTGATCACTAAGATCTCTATCATAGAGGGCTTGAGTATATGAGAGAGAGAGAGAGAGAGAGAGAGAGAGAGAGAGAAGGAAAGCTCTTAGCTGGGAGCAACTTGACACTTTCAAGTGGAAGTGACCATTACTTTCTAATACAAAGATTGATGCCACTGGGGTTGTCTTTATCACTTGCTAGTAATGGCTTTCTGACTATCACAGGCAGATTAAGTGTGCTGTGCTGTGACATATATTTGACTATTGTAGTAGAGATTGAAGAAGCTAAACCTCAAGCTTTAGCAGAAAGTATGACCATGCCTTCAGGCAGTATATGCTTTAGTCGTAGTCATAACAGAGTTGATGCAGAATATATGTTTGATTGTATATTGGCCATTTTTTTAATTGAAGGACTAGGATAACTCATCTTTTGTACAAGGGTGATCAACACTGACAGAAAAAACATGCCATTGAAAATTCAGCTGCCTGGAACTCTTTTGAAGCAGACTAGGTCACGCTCAAGTCAAATCTTGTTGCAAAACACTGATAAGGAAATTGCCTCTATCTTTGGATCTTTAATAAAGTCTAAGAGGCAGGGAGAAGGTTTACTAGGGGCTATTATGAGAGGATCAGATTAATGGAAATTATGAGAGTGAAGGAGTACGTGGATGATAATTTACCTCAGCACTTTCAAGAGAGATAGACATGCTATGAAAAGCATCTCTGTGATGCTCCAGGGTCTTTTTGTCCTATGATCACTCATCTTAAGTAAAATACATTCAGCTTCACCGAATATTAATATTTCAACTGACAGAATGGGTTACATTGATAAATATAATCGTGGCTATTCACCTGATCAAGATACTACCTTGGCTGGTATTTGTTCTCTGAAAGAAACAAAGAGGCTAAAAGATACTTGAGAAGGACTGCAATTTTTCTTTTTGCAGCGAGTGGATGGAACGTGTTTGTCCCAGCGTGATGGCATCTTGATCTTGGTACTGGCTGCAAGTGATAGGGGTTAAGCCCAATCCAATTCAGTCACCATGGCTTGTAGGAGCTCTATTTCACTTTGGAATTTTGTCTTCTATTACAGATCTTATTCCACCAGCGGGCATCCTATATATGGTGGGCGCTGAGAGTTCCCATATGAAGAACATACGTGCTTCTCAAGTGATGTACAACACTCATTAATACAAAATGAATGTAACACTCCACTTCACAGAAAAACACATCAATACAGACAATCTTAACATGTGAATTCCCACTGCAAATGTACTTAACATGAATTGGAGTGTTTTGTTCAGAACACAGAGGACTGGTCATCTACTTCCGGAGAGGGACATTTGTTTTTTGTTCTTGTTTTTTTTTTTTTTTTTTTTTTTATCTCTCTGTTCGTTTAGCATGACATATGACCTGAGACAGCTGGATGTCACATGCAGGTGTTTGTTACACGTTAAAGCAATGATGCTTGCACTCTCCCCTACAAAATGACAAGACTGTGATCAAAAAGCATATTGTCCATTACAACAAACGTTTGGATACATTACTGACAGTGGATTTCTGTGCTGATTCTCCTGTTTCCTGTTTCCTGTTTAGGGGGGGAGGTGATGTGCTAATGAGGAACACAAATGCAGCAGAGAAGTTCTAAAATGTACCACAAAGCCACATGACAGTTTACAGGATTAAACCGAATACAGCGTGTGGCGAACTGCAGGAAGCATGTATTGTGTTTACGCCCAAGACACTACACCAACAGAGGCACTCAGCAAGTAAATGTTGGTTTGAGCTCTCCTTTTATAGCAGTGATGTTAACACAGTGTGAGTGCATACTGTTTACACAGCTACTCAAGTAGTCGGTGTGCTGTCAATGTTGGTACTTCAATCAGCATTTTCAACTTCTAATTAGCAGTGCGTTAGCAGTCTGAAATTACCTGTGATTCACAGTCATCATAGTGTGTAACACTGTGAATAGTGTGTACTATCTAAAGTGCAGTGCTTTTTTTTTCTTTTTTTTTCTTTTCTTTTTTTAAGAAGAAGCATGAAGTTCAAGGGAGTGTCAAAATTTGTCCATTTCAAGCACGAGGAAACTGAATATCCACTAGTTGTTAAAAATCTTGAATTCTACACCCAGACAGGTTTGAATCGCTATTATAAAGAATGAATAGCATAATTTGTTAATAATCATTTTGATACGTGAATGACATATGAATGTCTGTTTTGTTTCTATGGTGATATATAAAGTACATAGAAAAAATGTTACCTTATGTTAGTGTTACTTAGCATACAAACTTCTTCAACATATAGTATTCAGATTTAACACTTCTGCTACACTGCATATCATTTGGAAATTGATTATATTAAACACATTCATTTGGTTAATTTCATTTCCCTGTAATTTAATTTCCCATGTTTTATGTCCCTTAAAAAAAGATTTTGAGAATGTTTTCATGCCTCTGCTGTGACTGTGTACAGATCCTTTTAAATATAAAACATAAAGAACTCAACCTACTTTAAAACTGAACGAACAACAAAAAAAAACCTTGCTCTAGTTCATCAGAGATTGAGAAAAAACACTGAGCTTAGGTAATGTTATTCTCACCAGCAGAAGGTAAAACCATAGGTGACTAATTATTTTTAGAAACATTGTTAGAGTATTATCCATTCTGTTTTCTTTAACTTGACCACAAGTTCTGCCCTAGTTTTACATGTAAAATGTTATACATTCAAATGTAACTCTATATGTACCATTTCAAGATACTCTCTAATGGAAATGAACTTCATGTAGACTAAATTATGGAGAAGGCGACATTTCTCACTAAAAAGGTAACACCCCCCCCCCCACTTCAGCTCCCTCACTAATCACCATGGAGATCCTCCTCAGCACTAGCAAGAAAAGTTATGCTGTAATGAGCTGTTCCTATTGAATTCACAGCATCTACTTAAATAGACTTGTCATGTTAGCTATGCCCTCAGACAAATTAAAAAAAAAAAAAAACACATTTCTACTTCTAAAATATGGCTGGGAATTATGTCTGTTCACTTGCACGTGCCTTGCTGAAGGAACGCTTATTGTATGCATGATATGTCGAAAGACTGTGTGCTGTGAAACTGAGACCGAGGTAGAGTGGAGTGCTTTAAAGTAAATTATTCTGCACAGCCCTCAGTGCATCTGTACTTTGCTTGCTCAGACAAACCCCACTGTATAGGCGTGGTCCATTGTACAGATCTACAGAGTGCATATTAAAGCAGAGAGAGGCAACTAATGCTTATTCTAGAACGAGAGGTTCACACCATTTACCTTAGGAACCTCTGAAACTCCCTCTAAACCAAGTTTCACTGTATTCCATAAGAGATACCTCAATACATGGATTGGACCCCAGCTTTTTGCTGACAGGGTTTTGCTGCTTTGACATGTTGTCATGATGTGAGGACAGACAGGTGAAGAAGCAGCTGATTGGCAGTCAAACCACTATAAATCCATAGTAAAGTAAATGGTCCTGCTAAAACACACATTCTCATCCTGGAAAGTACAGATATGGAAATGAACATACCGATAACCAAGGAACCTTTGGTATGGCATGTAATTTTTTTTTTTTATTCTATTTTAATATATATATATATTTTTTTTTATTCCTGGTGCAAAATAAAGATAAGGACTCCATTAAGCTCTTAAAACATTCTGGGATAATGGATTTTTTGTGGTTGATAGAGCAGCTCATGTGGGACAGGTGGGATTTACTCGTGGGCACGACAGTGCCTGAACACAATGCCGGGGAAAGTCAGCGCCATTTGATGCACCATTGGCACCACAGGCAAATGAGATTACGGAGGGGAATGGAATTTACTCACTCACTGACAGATTTACAGATCCCCACTGGATATAATACAGGCGCAAAGCTGTAAAAGCCTTCATCTGAGGGCTGAATTACACACAGCCAGGAACAACTTGTTTGGTTTAGGAAACCCACACATCCCTTCTCTTTGATTTACCTGTTTTTTCCCCCCTTTCAAACCTCTTTTTCACACTCTTTTTCCCCCCCCCCCCTCTCTCTATCTCTCTCCCCCTCTCTCTCTCTTCACCTCTCCAAGGGCAAACATTGGAGAGAGTGGTATTTGTCACTGCCGTGGCACAAGGATCCACTCCCTCATCTTTGTTTTTGTCCGTGACTGCAGAATTCTCTCTCTCTCTCTCTCTTTCTGTTCGGCAGACAAACTTTCAAGAGCCCCGTACTTTCAAACGTGGCCTAGAAAATATACAGCTATTTTTTCCGTCCTTCGGTGAGGGTAAATCAGAAAATCTAAATATTACAGGCTATAGCCATCCTGCCGCACCTCCCGCCACTGCATTTCTCATATTCCCTGAGCAATACTACATTGAGGTCACACAGAAATGCACAGCCTCAGCTGCAGTAAAGCTGTCAGGGGTATTTATTTCATTTTGTGAAGCCAAGGTGGACCCATAATAAGAGAGAGAGGGGGGGAAAAAAATCTAATATCACCTGAGGATCAAAGAGTGCATGATTCATTTAGAGATATTAAATTTCTCTTTTCATTCACTCCCTCTTCTGTTTTTCAATGAGGATATGCGATTGTAATCTTACTATCAAATTACCTTTCAGATTAAAATGTTGTACATTGCTTCCACCTAATTTGAATCTCACCTATCTGTCCATCTAAATAGATTTTTTCATATCTGCCATATCGCAAGGTTTTATACACTGACTAGATATTGTTTTAAATACAATGAAGACACTATCTTTTTTTTTTTTTTTTCTTGAAAATATTTGATAATACACCACTGCTGGTTCACCCGTGTTATGAGGTTATGATCTATCAGAACTGATTACAATCTCTCAGAGCACTTCTGCTGATCGGCTTTGCGCTCCAATTGTTAATTATTTACGAGCACGCTTAAACGATCAGACTGATGCACATTTCCTGAATCACGCAAAGATATCGTTTAAAAGCGCAATGTGTTACGGTAACACTTACATCAATTTATAACCACGAGGCCGAGCATCTGTGTAGCCTTTTTTCACATTATGAGAATAATGGCTCTAGCTGGCTGACCAAACTCTGTTTCACTGGGTTGTTTTTTTTTTTTCTTTCTTTTTAGCATAACAGCAAAGCTGGAACAGCACAACACCGTGGCTCGGACATTTCAGCTGAAATATTTTTTATAATACCCTGCATATGTGCTTATCACATTTGTTTACAAGTTTCTGTGAAACTGCTGTTCGGAAGATTACCCTTTGTATTTGTTTATCCAGAAACAATACCTCGTAGGAATACAAGCAGACTGTTTTCTTTGGCTAAAACTACTTAAGTTTATGAAAAACAAACAAAAAAACATTTGTAAAAATAAAAAAAATCATTCTATCTGCCATCTCATATAATACTTGAAAACCTTTAATATGGTTGTACAAAAATTGACCTCATAAGTGTAATATTCACAATTATAAAAAGTTTGTGACAATTATTGGTGGTTTGTGGAATTGACACAAGAATATATGTGATCTCACATATCATTGCTTCAATACATCATCACAAATGAAATATCACTTTAATCATACACTTAATCTAAGAAATACAATTACAGATCTAGTGTTGCTTCAAAGTTACAATTAACTGTTTAAAAAAATTCAAATTTATTCTCCACAAGTCCCCTTGTGTGTGATCATTGCAGTTGTACCTGCTGAAATGTTTGCTGTCGTAAATGAACGAGGGGCAATTCGGAATGCCGCATCAGTAATCAACGCACCAGCACCACATTCATTCATCAGCAAATTACAGCGCATTGTGTGACTGATTCAAATTCAGGAGGTTAATTTTCTTACTGCAGGCATATCAGTGTGTGCACATGATTATGAAAACGTAACCATATCAAGACCAAATGGTCAACACATTTTGTCTCCAATTTATAGAATTTGCATATGTACAACCTTGCAATCCAATAATTAAATAAATAAATAAATAAACGAATCCCTCTTGCCTTTGGCGATGGAAAATCAAAATCCAACTGATTTTTCCATTGTATGGTACTTGCTCTCATTGAAACCACAAGTTTTTACCTGAAGTTCCTCTCAGTACTCATCTACTGTCTCCTGTCTTTTTAGAATAGCTTCTGCTATACGTCAAGCTTTCAGTATGGCGGCAGGTAATGGCAGATGAGTGCCTGCAGCTCTGGTAACACACACTGACGCAATGCATGGGGACAACTGGTCCTCTTGTTTGTGTTTTGTTTTGTTTTGTTTTGTTGTTCATCCTTTTCCTTTTCTTATGAAGTGTTTGGGTGGCTCAAATAAGAAGCATTACTGTATACCTGCTGAAGTGCTTCAAAGATTACAGTAAGCAGACAGGACATGACTCAGACAGAAACCACTGGGAGAAAAAATAAATAAATAAATAATACAAGAGAAAAATATCTCTAATTCTGAGTCATACAGTGTGTGGGTATAGGTGCATGTGCATACACACGTGGACATACAGACTAAATGGAAGCAAGTCCTTATGAAAGATATTATGGTTATCTAACTAACCCAGCATTGATTGCATTTGTACTTATCAAATCTGGCATAAAAAATACTTTTGACGAGATGGAATTTTGACGAGGATCGACGATAAAGTCTTTCAATCTGCAGTACATCCTATTTATTTATTTATTCTTTTTTGTTGTTGTTGTTATTTTCAAAACCGGGCTGTAAACAGGCTATTCATTGATCCACCAAATGTTTTCTTCCTTAAGTGAGAGAATACTTTTGGGACACGACCTTGGAGAACTCAGCACATATCAGAACATAATCTTTTTCTTTAAACTACACTTTGAGATTTTTATTGATCACCTAATCGTTCAGGATTTCTTCAAGGGCACTTTGGCTTATCAGCTAAAACTAATCAGCATTTCATGAAAGGATTCAGAATTAAAAAAAAAAAAAAAAACACAAAGTACAGAAATATTTACTCATGTTTGAAGATGTTGTACACTCATATATTCAATCTGTCCATGTTGATCAAAGTATATGCAACACAGTTTGAAGAACATATGGAGGATGTAAGTACTCTCTAGGTGAGATAATGTGTAGTCTGTGCTGATTACTGTTTGGTTTAACACAGTTTTTTTCCAGACAGACAGCTCCTGAAGTAGAGGTTTTTCAAAATGAAATGTCACTTCCCACCGAACTTTATCAGGTAGTCTCTTAGTTCCTGTGCTTTCCACGCTTAATTCATAATCTCACTGATGGTCTTGAAATTGACAGTTCCTTTGTGTGCAATAGCCATTCTTGGTGAGTTTGTGCCACTGTCGAGCTGCAGTAAATCTCTCACTGGGTGGCTGAGAAGGGCATCAATTTATAATTTTGCTTGTTCACAGGAGGTTTGTGTGTCCTCCACATACTCCAGTGACTGCCGACCTTCCTCCACATGGCTGTACATGGTGATTATGCGGAACAGTCCGATTAGGACGTGACCTTGAATCTGGAGGAGCAAGGGCGGCTAGCTGGTATCTGTCAAGGTTCAGTGGCATTCTTATTACTGTCCAAGGTGCAATGCAAGGGTCTGTGTACATCCTGGTTGGTTAGCCTTGGGCCGAGACAGAGAGATTCTGACTCCAGCCTAGTTATGGTAATGGACGGACAATACGCTTACGGCCTATACATGCAAACCAGGATTCTTGAAAAATCAGCGAAAACACTGAAAGAACCGACTGAAAACAAACCTGTCCTATTAAAATGCTCCGTTGGTCTGAGGCACTGTGCCCCAAAGTTGAAAGGAAATGGAATTTGCTCAGCTCTCTGAAATAGTATGCATATCTATATTGAGATCAGTCCATTTGACTTTAATAGGAGCTAAATATCACTCATGAAAGGAAGCCAAATACTGAGTAATGAATTAAAGAAGCAAGCATCAATCAGTATATCACTTAGCATATTTGCGGTTCGCCTCAAACATTTTAAGTATTTGAGGTGTTTCTCAGGAAAAAGCGTTTGAGATGTTTCCAGGGAAAGCACATAGTTCTCAAGGATTGGTGAAATGTGTGACATGTATACAATTCAAATGGAAGCTGTGATACATCAAGGGCATACTGAAAGGAGAAACCTGTTGCCACAGGAGCAACATGTTATAGAAACATAATAATTCACATTGTATTGTGAAACACTGTGCATATATATATATATATATATATATATATATATATATATATGTGTGTGTGTGTGTGTGTGTGTGTGTGTGTGTGTGTATATATATATATATATATATCACAAAGGAAGCCGAAAGATCTTAAATATTACACAGATGTCACGGATTTCTGTGGATGCATGGGAAGAAGTCTTTGGATCACATCGTACATGTGGGTAATTCAATTTTAATTTAGATTCGCAAATTGAATTGGAGTACATTTTTGAAATGAGCACAAATCGAGCATCGTTTAACCCAGAGACAAAGACTGAGAAACATTTGAATGACAAGAACAATAGACTGTCACCCTGGAGTAGTATGACGAGTCAACCTATTCCATTGAGCAATACATCAAAAAAAAAATTCCTCATTAGAAACCTCCCTCAGATGCACCACACAGGACGATATAACCAGGGCTATTTCCAGGTCCATCCAAACTGAGCCTGGCCCTAACATTGCATTTTTCTCTATTACTCCCCTCTATGGAATATGACAATCCGAGGATATGTGAAGGCATATGAAACTTTTCATTGCTTTATTGATACAAGGAGCAAGAGGGCAAACTCAGTGAGTCT